>NW_005054622.1:181413-193343 GCF_000277835.1 Geospiza fortis
TGTTTCTCTCTAGATGAGCTATTTTTTCCTCAGACCATTCTAGTCCATCTTTAACATTAATACATTAGTGAACAGAATCCCTATTTTTTTTCCTTTTGAAACAAGATGGATTTCATTTAGACATTATTTGCTCCTTAGATTTCCTAGTGAAATGTTTCTAAATGTGCTGCAATTATGTCAATGTCTTCCTATGCAAATAAGCTAATTCTACAAATTTTGAAGAAATGTGGCAGCAAATGCATAGTCTGGACAAAAGTTTCAGTTATTTAGACAAAAAATGTTAAACTTCTGAGGAGTTTAGGTAATTAATTTCACACAGAAATTTTCCAATTTCATTAAATTGCTTTCACTGTGGCCCTTGTTTTAGCCATATCTAGTAAATAACACACATTATATTTTTAATTTATATTACATATATACCTATGTGTATATAAAGATATTGGTAACAGCTGGATCAGATTCTCTATTTCTTTATTCATCCTCATATACAATCACAAAACTTTTGAAATCACATTGATATTGAGAAATCAGTGTTAGTTTTTGGGACAACAAAGACAGGATGGTTTCAGTGGTTGGTCTTGGTAATCCTAGAGATCTTTTCCAGACTTAATGATTCTCTGATATCCAAAGAAATCTGTGTCTGAGGTTATTTGATTTGTAGAACTCACCTTTAGAAGTAGCAAAGGATGCTGCATGAGTGACAGGAATGAATCTTCACAATTTTTCTGGAGGAAAAATATCTGTGGAGATAAGAAGTACTATTCACCTCTTACCTGGGTTTTCATTTATGCCTTGGAAGATTTGATGTGACTCCTCAAGTGGCAAGTTTTTTTAACTTGCCATTCAGAAGGCTGAATTTGGTTCAGTAGTATAGTTTTATAACAGGTGGTGGTAGGATCACAGAGATCATGATCTTGTTACTCTTTCACCAGTTATTCCCATCCTGATACAGGAAACCAGGGAAAGAAAAATTAGTTTAGACTGATCATTATACATATAGCCTCTTTTTTTAATTTCTTTTTTTCCCCCTGGGTGTTCTAAAATCTTCTAAAATATTATTAGGTGAGGAATGCATTTTACCCCTGACACGGACCTCATTTTGACAGGGTATGAATAACTTTGTTGTGTTTATGGCAGTCAGTCATCTCTGGCACAGGTATGTTTCTGAATACAAATACAGGCCAGGCTGGATGGAGCTTTGAGCTAGCTGGTCTAGTGAAAGGTGTGTCTGTGGGGTTGAAACTGGGTGATCTTTAAAGGTCTATTCCAATCCAAACCATTCTACAATGTATTTTAGAAACATTCTATGTTTCTATAATACTTGGCAAGTGTGTCAACTGGAGTGTCACCTCCAATCTGCCATGATAGGTCTTAATAAACATTTTTCTAGTTCTGCTGGGAACTGAACTGAGATTACTGGTAAAATTCTGGCATAGTTGGGCTGAGGAACAAAATATTTCTATGCCAGAGTTTTATCCCTTTCAGTGTAATTTGCAGCTATCAGTCACTCAATTAACCTGGAGCAAGAGTAGTTAGCTGGCATCTGATGATCTTCAATGGAATTTTTCTACTGCAGAGGAATAGATACTTATTTAAAAGGCAGCTGAAGGTGAGAGTTTAGATGCTTATTAGAAGTGCAGAAATCCTAGTTGGTACAGGTCCTACTGGACTTAAATGAACTATGCCTTAGATTTGCGCTGCTTCTCTGACCTGTTTTTTTAAATGCATCTGAGCAATACCTATCCAGTTGGAGTTTTTTATCCAGGATTGTACAACTAGGTTGTAACTTTTTAAGCCAATGAGTGACTGGGTCTTCCAGAACGGATTGCGGAGTATTTTGGATGCTGGCATAGTATTTTTTTTCAGACTCACAATAAACCAGTTTCTGAGTGTCAGACCTGTCTATGACTGACTCTGTCTCTTTTAATATCATCAATAAGCGTGACTTGTCTGTTATTATCTTCTGAAATTGTGAATGACATCTCAATGTGACTTCTGGAAAAGGTGCAAAAAGTAGAAAAAGAACCAAAGAATTATAGGTATTGAGAGCACAGGCAGCGCCATCTGAGTTTGGTGGTGTTTGGCATTGTCAAAACTAAAAATAATCCTGAAGGCTGAAGAGAAAAAATAAGCAGATAAATATCATATGTACAAAATTTGATCTTGACTCACTTCATCCTGCAAATTTTCTTGTTGCAGGAATGTACTAAGTCAAAGTAGACAGGGAAAACTGACTGGGGAAGATATGGACTGCCAGATGCCTCCTGGAAAAAGTGGACTCAGTTGTGTCAGAGATTCCCTTTGTGGATGTCATTATAGTACATTTTTACTTTTTCAGTCAGCAGGATTACAAGCAACCCTGGCTGCCTGAATACAGAGAGGTGTGATCTTGCCTTGTCTGGGCACAAGCCACCCCTTGCCAGGAGGGTGTGGCAGCACTGTGCCTATGAGCACACTGAAGTGGAAGGGAAGGGACTCCTGGAAATCCTGATGCTTTTTCATGTGCCTTTGAATTTTCAGAAATATAAACTGAGCAGAATAGCATTAGCTTTCCTTTTAAACTTGAGGGAAGAGAGAGAAACCTAGTATGCAAGAAAATGTAATACAAAGAATATATTGCAATGAAGAAGAGATGGACTTGAAAAGAAAAAAAGAGGGAAAAAAAGAAAATAAAAATAGGTTATATTATTCTGAAAGTCGATAGGATGAACTTAATCCCAACAAGGAAAAAAGAATATAATTTAAAAAGGATGAAATTGAAAACAAGGAGAGAGTCCACACAAAGATTTTAAAGGATATTATGTTGAGCATGTGGAATAAATTACCAAAAGCATAAATATGTTCAAGAGACAAGTTAGTTAAGTGTTTAAAAATCTTTGTATAAAAAGATAAAAACGAATGGAGAATGAAAAAGTAACATGAACTCCATTTTGTATTTCTTCTCCTTAGGTTTTTCATTTTTTGGTGTTCACCTGTTTTGCAGCTAATTTCCTATGCAATGCCTAGTGTTAAGGGATGGTGTATACAATTAGAACATTAAACTAGTTTAAATGTGTATAAAAGAATCCATCTAGTTGGAGCATTATTTCTAAACAAAATTTGAGATTGATAAAAAACCCTTTATTTTGCAGTTGCATTTTTGTTGCTGTTGCAAGAAAGAACAACAGGAGACAAATTTGGTGCCATTGCTGTTCTTCCCTCCAGCTGGATTTCATTCCTTAGAGCAGGTGCTGCTGAGGGCTGGTGTGTGTCTGTGACTCTGTGACTCCCCCCTGCTGAATTAAAAGCAGAACAAAGCACTTGGGCTGTGCTGGCTCCAGGTGCGTGCTGAACCCCAGTGCATTCCCCTGCTCGTGCTTGGACAGGAGTCCAAGTGCCTGCAGTGTGTACTGCCAAGCAAAATGGAACGTTTTATTTTAGAAACTGTCACTTTAAAATGAGCTCTAATCACTGACTGTAAAAGGGAAGGGGGACAGGTTTATTAGGGTATTTGGGGATCTTCAGCTTTTCAGTTAACACCAGCTGGCACAGCATAAACACATGCCGCAGGGGAGAAGGAAAGAAAACATTTCCTTCCATTACAAATCATGGCTGGAGCTGCCTGAGGACCAAACGTTTCTCTGCTGCCTCTCCTCCCAGAGCTGGCAGCAGGTAAGCAGGGGAGAGAATTGGTGTACCATGCTGAGGTATATCCACTCCTTGTGTCTTTATTGTATGGAGTTTGTAAGTGGCCCTCTTCTTCCGTGGGTTTCCTTGTGGGAAAGTCCTTAAAGCAGGGTTTGCCTTCTGGATTTGTGTTTTTACAATATCCAGCACACTGGCCCATGCTAATGATTGAAGAATACTGTGGTCATGTAAATAATATAATCCAGTTTGGGTAGCTCCTAGTAAGCTTTATACATCACAGACCCATAACAATCTTTTTCTTTGTCTGTTAGCCAGAGCATCCAGTGGATAATACTGCCTTTTGTGGCACCTCCAGACCCTTCGTAATTTCTAGTAGCATCCTGGACTGGAATCTGGACCCAGTGCTGTACACAAGGCACAGCTTCTCAGGAGGATTCTTCTCAGATTTTGGATTTCACTGCTGGCAAGAAGAATCTGATACCTTTCTGCTGAGAAAGAGAGAAAGAGAGAAAGAGAGAGAAAGGAAGGGAGGAAGGGGCGGAAGGCAGGAGGGGGAGGGAGGGAGGGAAGGAAGGAAGGACGGAAGGAAGGAAGGACGGAAGGAAGGAAGGACGGAAGGAAGGAAGGACGGAAGGAAGGAAGGACGGAAGGAAGGAAGGACGGAAGGAAGGAAGGACGGAAGGAAGGAAGGACGGAAGGAAGGAAGGACGGAAGGAAGGAAGGACGGAAGGAAGGAAGGACGGAAGGAAGGAAGGACGGAAGGAAGGAAGGACGGAAGGAAGGAAGGACGGAAGGAAGGAAGGACGGAAGGAAGGAAGGACGGAAGGAAGGAAGGACGGAAGGAAGGAAGGACGGAAGGAAGGAAGGACGGAAGGAAGGAAGGACGGAAGGAAGGAAGGACGGAAGGAAGGAAGGACGGAAGGAAGGAAGGACGGAAGGAAGGAAGGACGGAAGGAAGGAAGGACGGAAGGAAGGAAGGACGGAAGGAAGGAAGGACGGAAGGAAGGAAGGACGGAAGGAAGGAAGGACGGAAGGAAGGAAGGACGGAAGGAAGGAAGGACGGAAGGAAGGAAGGACGGAAGGAAGGAAGGACGGAAGGAAGGAAGGACGGAAGGAAGGAAGGACGGAAGGAAGGAAGGACGGAAGGAAGGAAGGACGGAAGGAAGGAAGGACGGAAGGAAGGAAGGACGGAAGGAAGGAAGGACGGAAGGAAGGAAGGACGGAAGGAAGGAAGGACGGAAGGAAGGAAGGACGGAAGGAAGGAAGGACGGAAGGAAGGAAGGACGGAAGGAAGGAAGGACGGAAGGAAGGAAGGACGGAAGGAAGGAAGGACGGAAGGAAGGAAGGACGGAAGGAAGGAAGGACGGAAGGAAGGAAGGACGGAAGGAAGGAAGGACGGAAGGAAGGAAGGACGGAAGGAAGGAAGGACGGAAGGAAGGAAGGACGGAAGGAAGGAAGGACGGAAGGAAGGAAGGACGGAAGGAAGGAAGGACGGAAGGAAGGAAGGACGGAAGGAAGGAAGGACGGAAGGAAGGAAGGACGGAAGGAAGGAAGGACGGAAGGAAGGAAGGACGGAAGGAAGGAAGGACGGAAGGAAGGAAGGACGGAAGGAAGGAAGGACGGAAGGAAGGAAGGACGGAAGGAAGGAAGGACGGAAGGAAGGAAGGACGGAAGGAAGGAAGGACGGAAGGAAGGAAGGACGGAAGGAAGGAAGGACGGAAGGAAGGAAGGACGGAAGGAAGGAAGGACGGAAGGAAGGAAGGACGGAAGGAAGGAAGGACGGAAGGAAGGAAGGACGGAAGGAAGGAAGGACGGAAGGAAGGAAGGACGGAAGGAAGGAAGGACGGAAGGAAGGAAGGACGGAAGGAAGGAAGGACGGAAGGAAGGAAGGACGGAAGGAAGGAAGGACGGAAGGAAGGAAGGACGGAAGGAAGGAAGGACGGAAGGAAGGAAGGACGGAAGGAAGGAAGGACGGAAGGAAGGAAGGACGGAAGGAAGGAAGGACGGAAGGAAGGAAGGACGGAAGGAAGGAAGGACGGAAGGAAGGAAGGACGGAAGGAAGGAAGGACGGAAGGAAGGAAGGACGGAAGGAAGGAAGGACGGAAGGAAGGAAGGACGGAAGGAAGGAAGGACGGAAGGAAGGAAGGACGGAAGGAAGGAAGGACGGAAGGAAGGAAGGACGGAAGGAAGGAAGGACGGAAGGAAGGAAGGACGGAAGGAAGGAAGGACGGAAGGAAGGAAGGACGGAAGGAAGGAAGGACGGAAGGAAGGAAGGACGGAAGGAAGGAAGGACGGAAGGAAGGAAGGACGGAAGGAAGGAAGGACGGAAGGAAGGAAGGACGGAAGGAAGGAAGGACGGAAGGAAGGAAGGACGGAAGGAAGGAAGGACGGAAGGAAGGAAGGACGGAAGGAAGGAAGGACGGAAGGAAGGAAGGACGGAAGGAAGGAAGGACGGAAGGAAGGAAGGACGGAAGGAAGGAAGGACGGAAGGAAGGAAGGACGGAAGGAAGGAAGGACGGAAGGAAGGAAGGACGGAAGGAAGGAAGGACGGAAGGAAGGAAGGACGGAAGGAAGGAAGGACGGAAGGAAGGAAGGACGGAAGGAAGGAAGGACGGAAGGAAGGAAGGACGGAAGGAAGGAAGGACGGAAGGAAGGAAGGACGGAAGGAAGGAAGGACGGAAGGAAGGAAGGACGGAAGGAAGGAAGGACGGAAGGAAGGAAGGACGGAAGGAAGGAAGGACGGAAGGAAGGAAGGACGGAAGGAAGGAAGGACGGAAGGAAGGAAGGACGGAAGGAAGGAAGGACGGAAGGAAGGAAGGACGGAAGGAAGGAAGGACGGAAGGAAGGAAGGACGGAAGGAAGGAAGGACGGAAGGAAGGAAGGACGGAAGGAAGGAAGGACGGAAGGAAGGAAGGACGGAAGGAAGGAAGGACGGAAGGAAGGAAGGACGGAAGGAAGGAAGGACGGAAGGAAGGAAGGACGGAAGGAAGGAAGGACGGAAGGAAGGAAGGACGGAAGGAAGGAAGGACGGAAGGAAGGAAGGACGGAAGGAAGGAAGGACGGAAGGAAGGAAGGACGGAAGGAAGGAAGGACGGAAGGAAGGAAGGACGGAAGGAAGGAAGGACGGAAGGAAGGAAGGACGGAAGGAAGGAAGGAAAGAAGGAAAGAAAGAAAACAACCCCTCATGCTTTCTGCCTCTTGCTGCAAGTTCAGGAGCCGCAGTTATGCTTGCAGCTGCCTGAGCACACCTCACGCTCGGGTGTTGGGGAGCTCAAAGAACAGAAGTTCCCACTGCCATCCCCAGGAAGCACAGTGGAAAGGGCTGAGCCCATCACAGATGGTGGCTTGGTACAAGATGAGAAATAAAGGATGCATTTTGGGATGGAGCTAGAGACTGGAGGGAAAACAATAATATGACATTGAATAAAGAAATACAGGTTAACTGAAAGGTGAGAGAGGAAATAGCAAGCCCTTATTCAATAGAGCTATGCAGTCTTAAGCAAAGAGGTCAAAGCGAGAAACCTTTTCTCACTTTAAAGAGACTTTTGTTTAAGTCAGGAAAACCTCTGTTTGATGAGATAGTGAAAGGCTGTTTAAAATTACAGATGGTACAATTTATTTTTGCTTGTTCTCCACATCCCAGATTGAGATGGTTGGCTCAAGGACAGAATGGAATAAAGCTAGCCAAAGAAAATGTGGACCCACAATCCTGGGTTAAATATGGCTTATGCTTTGTCAGCAACTCTCAAGGAGAAGAAAATAATTGACAGTGCATACTTGGACAAAACTAAAGCTGCAAAGCAGGAGCTCAGATGTGGGGTTTTAGTTCTGCAAGTGAGTGTATGTTCTCCCAATGCCTGCCAGACTGAGGAGAAAAGACAAAGACTAGGACGGAAGTATCTCTCCTTCCAACTTAGCTTTTTATTAGATACAAGGCCACTTTAACCTTGAATGTTTGAATGAAAGGTGTACATACTTTTTGGGGGAGTTCTAGATATACAGACAGAGATGACTGCTATATAGACAGGTAGCAGGTCTATTCCTCTTCAGTTTTTCAATGAACTAGATAACAGATGTGCAAAGTTCAAAAGATCCTTTGCCAGAAGTGCAGATGAAAAATCCATTTGTAATGTATCTGATAAATGTAATGTTTTATTAGTTGAAAATGTCATTTTGTGGAATTATAAAACTAGCAAGGACTTGGCTCAAAGTTCTTCTGTAAACAGCTTTGTATCAGAATGTCATTCAAACTGTAAATAACTCAGAGATAAAAGAGAAACATTTGACAGTACTTAATTTTTATTAACTGAACAATAGTGTATTAACATACATCCATGCTAGGAGCATAGAGGACCATAAAATTTTCATTTGTGCTGTATTGGTTAAATGCTGATCTTGAGATGGGAACTTAAGGTCAATTTATGAAATGTATATTGTAGGTACTTTTCCTTGGCACCCAGTTACTAGGAAAAAAATGCAATGTCTTTTTTTAACTAATATTTATTTAACTTATATCAACCAAATTTTCAAGATTTCCTAGCTAAAAAACAAGGCAAGACAAAGAAATCTTTCTCTAAAAGTTTGAGATTTATAGATAATTGGAACTATTTGGAAATAAATATAGAATTAAAATTATACAAGAGCAATCTCTTTAATGAGAATTCTGTGGGAATTTCTGTGGGAATTCCTGTGGGAATTCTGTGAGTTTTTTGTTTGAAAATTATATTCTGGGCATAAAAGGCACACCTTAAGAACCAAACTCTCCTATAGCCAAGCCACTATAAATGCTAACAAATAGGAAAGCCATTTTTGCTTGTACAGACTTTGTCAGTTATGGAAATACCTTGAGAAAATTCCTTGAAAAACAAAAAGTGAAATGAAAATTATTTAAATGAGTTTTCAGCACATTAATTTCTAGCAAAACTTTATTTATGAAAGACAAAATCTTTTCATTAGGTTGAATAACCTTGAAGTACTCTTCCCGTGTATTTGCTCAGGAAGCGGATGGTATAACACAGGTGGAGATATCCAATTAAATTTCATGTAAATGAGAAGGGCAAAGCAGAAATACAATGTTCTTAAGCAATCCAATATCTTCAAAAATTTTGGGTTTATGCGTAATCAAGAATAGAACAATTATTAAAAAATCATTCTTAAAATATTGTGTTCATGGACAACTCATAGACAAGAAAGAGATCTGTATTTCTCAAAAAATTAATGATTAAAATATTGCTCATTCTTTCATTTTTAAAATTTTGAAAAACGGCTTTCTAAGTCAATCATGATGCTTTTAGAAGGGAATGAAGAAAGAACGTAAACTTTGAATTTCTGAATGCATAGCATTTTCTCTTTTTCTAATTAACTTGGGTTTTATTGGAGTTTTTTCCAAGTTTCTTCACACACTTAGCAAATTCTTTTTAATGTATTACTTTGGATGATTAATTCTATTTTCATATTAACAGAATTTATGTCCTCAGTGAATCATCTATCAAAACTATTGCAAGATGGCAAACCAGTAGTAAGAAAGTCTTTCAACTGTCTTCATGTTAGCCTGGTTTCCCCTGTATTCATTCGTACTGCATGTTGGAAAATGAGACAGAGCCAAGTAATCAATGAGGTAAGAGATAAACATGAAAAAACAACAAGAAGAAAAAGACTCTGTGATTCTGAAGAGTGAAAACAATGTGAAGAATTAGAACATGTTCCTTTTGGTATTTCTGCGTTGGAGTTAGTAACCAGGGTGATAGGATGAACATGCAAGCTGTGATGTTGTGTGATCCTACCTAAAGAAAAGTGTAAAACATGACTGAGCCAGACTCCTCACAAAGGTATGTGTTGAAAGGATAAGGGGCAGTAGTCCCCAGCTATAGGAAGAGAAATTATATAAGGAAGACATTTTCCATAGTAAAAGTAGTTCAAATCTGAAATAGGCTGAGAAATCTCCGAATTATCTTGAAGATTTTAAGTACTTATCAACCTAATCTGATTTCAAAAAAACCATTAAAATATATAGCAGAGGGCTGGAAAAGAAATCTCTAAGAAGTCGTTTAAAGCCAAATTATTCTGTGATTCTCTGGCTGAGTGCAATGGATTAGTGAATAGAGAATTTACTTACACTTTATGGAGTATAAATGAGGGAGAAATTTTTCCATAAAATTACTTAACTGCTCCATATAAAAGCAATTTTCCTTTGTTTCAGGAAAATTCCTTTACTTGTTAATCAAGAGGTCTGTGCAACTTGTTTGGTTGCTAAGATGTGTGAGCAGAAAACATGATTGAGAGAGCAGATGCCTATAGGACTCTCTCCTTAAAATGTGGTGCACACAAATGAAAGTGTCTGTGAGCTTCTGCAGCCTACACTGTACTTTGTGTCCTTAGAAAGGCAGTATTTTATCATTTGAAGCAGAGTTATATAAAAAGTCTTCTGTTCTTTTACCCAGTTACATATGATGCCTGAGGCCAATATAGAGTCCCAATTTTCTGCTTGCAAAAGAGTAAAATTCTGGAAAGGTGACCTACAGTGCCCCATAGTGCCCCCAGGGTGGAAGTGACAGCGTGTGGTGAGTCAGGATGAGGATGTGCTTGCAAAGGGTACAAGTGTGGCGTTCAGCTGCTGGGCATCTCCTCACCATGTGACGCCCAGGAGGGGATGGACAAGGGCTGTTTAGGAGCACACCAGGTAGGACCAGGCCATGGGGTCCCCAGTGATGCCTCAGGTTTTAGCTTTTATGTTTTTCAGATTTTGTACTGCTTTAGTGTGTAGGTCTGATCTTCATATAAGGGGATATTAAGATCTCTTCACAGAGTAGGTAGGCAAAACAATTCCTTCTTTAGCTGGGGATCAAGGACAACCGATCCAGATCTCAGGCCCAAGAGCATAAAGAGTGGTGGACTGAAGAGAGAAAAACAGGAAGGATGGGACTTCAGAGGCTAAAGCTGTAACTGGACAATTAACTGGACAATTAGCTGTAACTGGACATGCTAATGGACCAAAACTTATAAAAGTGTGAGCCCCCGTGACTGGTCATACACTTTGTGACCATTTTGGTTTCATCTTGGGTATAGCCCTGGCTTGGATCTTGCACTCCCCAAGGTGGATCTAGGGGACATTGAGGATTGAGGCCTCCTAATAGATACCTACTTTATTCTTTATCTCTGTCTAGTCTCTGTTCTAGGTCAGCCTTCTCAAGGCATCACCAGGAGGCAAGCTCCATCAAACACGTGGTAGCCAAGTCATGCTGCGCCCTGTGAGCGGCGAGCAGTGAAAGGAGCCATGCTCAGTGGGGCAGCCCCTAGCTGAGACTCTTTGCACCACTTAAGAGCAAGAAAATAGGAGTGTTTCTGTTCTTAAAAGGTTATGCTGCATAATAAAACCCACAGCATTGAAGAAGCCTGTATTTGTAACTTGCCGAGTCTTGTTCATGTAAGAAAGGGTTCATTGGTTATTTTCTTAGACTGCTGCTCTTGCTGAACCACATCATAAGAAATTACCTTAAACTGGAAGACTGCCCTCAGTTTCTTGAATTTTTCTTCTTTAAAGGAAGCTTAGAACTTGACCCTGTTTAAAGCTTTTTATTAAATTTTTATGAAATATCAGACTGAAAAATAAACTTTCCTTTTTAGGAAAAAATAAAAACCTTAAATAAAGATATTTATATTTCCAATACAAATTGCTAAATACTTTTACAGATGCCCTGAAGTGTAAAATGAAGTAAAAAAATAGTTATTTTTGCTTTTCTCCATTTCATTTCTGCTCATAAAATAGGAAGAAGACAAAATGGAAGAGACAGAAAGATAAAAACATTGGATTTGATGGATTTCTTAACCCAAAGTATATCTATTTCTATATAATTATACTTATGAGGAATAAAAATGACAGGTTTCGTTTTCTGAGAAATTACAAAGCTACATTTCTACTAGCTTTTCTTACAATGTTTTCAACTAACTCTCACTTCTAAGAGATTACTTGATAGATAGGAAAAAAATTCTATGAGAAAAAGTTTTCTAGATCATTGTCCTAGTTTGCCGCTATTGTTAGATCTCAGTTTTACTTGCTAACTGAATATGCTATGTCAATAAAATTATTTTACAAAAAGATGAATCTTGTTTATTCTTTTGGTCCCCAAGTTTTTCTTTCAAAGCACCTTAATATTATAGCCTTTCACTGTTACCAGGAAGAAATGATGACTGCAAAACAGGACCCATTCTGGCTTGCCAGTTTCAAACTAAATGGTGCTAAAAATTTTCTATGTGGAAGTACCCTTATTTTATCACAATAAAAATTTTTCATTGTCAATCTGTCT
>NW_005054622.1:193404-218223 GCF_000277835.1 Geospiza fortis
AATTTTAGAAATAATTATTCCAAAATATCCTAAAACATTCATTTTTGGAGGAATTACATATAGTAGCACAGAGGAGGTGCAATGAAATAAATACTTTCTAAATCCTTGGAAGAGCAGTGAATTTCATGTGGGATTTTTTTTCCCTGAGAGAAATTTTGGAGAAGAATGTCAAAACATTCTGGTGACATTTGCACCCTCTTTCAGGTCAAAACCCATAATTCTGTTTTCTCACACTGAGTTATTACTTTAACAAAACAATTTTTTGAGTTAAGGAAGTATTTAAGGTTCATTATTGGTTTGGATAATAATCTGTTGTTGAAAAGCAATTTTTTTAAATTGCAATTTAAATTTCAAACAACAATGTTGAAATTTTGCAGACTGGAACTCTGAATCAAAAAAGTATTAGAAATGAGCAAAATAATATTTACAAACTTTAGGGAAAACATTAGTCCCTAGTCTCCAAGAACTTATTGTGACCTTCCAGTGCTAAAAGGGGATTTTGAACAAAGATGGGGAAACATAACTAGGGCCTGTTGCAACAGGACAAAGAACAATTCATTTAAAAACATTTAGTTTTTTAACTAATTGAGGATAGATGCAGACTAGATATAAGGAGCAAATTTTTTACAATAAAGTTAGTAAAACATTGGATCAGGTTGTCCGGAAACATGGTAAATGCCCCATCCCTGGAAACATTCACAGTCAGGCTGGACAGGGTTCTGAGCCTCATCTAGTTGAGGATGTCTCTGCTCATTGCAGGAGAAACCCTTATAAGCCCCTTCCAACCAAAACTATTCTGTGATTTTGTGTGCCTAAAATTATTTCATATGAATCTACATATACAATGAATTTCTATATGAAACACATCTACGTAGTTCAGAATAATGTACATTTTTGGACTGGGATACAGTTGGCTTCTTACAAATGGAGAGACAAACATGCACTCCCAACTGAACCTATTGACAGTACTGAAGTAATTTTATAGCTTCAAAATTGCTCACAAATACTCTCTTGAAAAAATGAGATTGCTGAAGAAAACAGTAAGAAGCTTTTGAAAATTGAGGCTGCTAGTCTAGCCAATGCCTTTGCAAAACCAGTCACAAAATTTTTAAGGAGGTGTCTAATACAGCACATGGATCTGGCATTATTTATGCAGCTAATTGTCTCTCAAAGCCTGAGGATCTCAGTCCAGAGAAAATACAAGGTGATGTTCCCTGCCCAGGTGTATTGTTCTGTAGGGATAATTAGGAGATGGATTAGGCTCTTGCTGATGTCAGTAGTAGTCTACTGTCAACTTCAGTCAGAGTAAGGGTTAATCCCAAATTACGATGTCTGTAAAATAAGATATTCTTTGATTTTTGTCCATATTCTAAGTTGATGATTTCATCCTTATGGAACAGTTAACTTGAAAGAGCAGCCTCCTTATGAATTTTCTCTCTCAAGAAATGAAATCCATATAACACCTTATGGATTATTTTATGTTCAATGAAGTTTCCATTGTATTATGACTGATTATGCTGAAAATGTATTAAAATTAATAAGATATATGACTTTCTAAGAAATCCACAGCTAAAAATCTATTTCTCTTTTTTTTTTTAAGTTGGCAAGGACAAGTCATTAATAATTTCAGAATTGAGTTGTTAAACAGAATTCTAGTTAATTCTGCCAGCTCCTGAGAATTTACACTTAATCTGTCTTCCTTGTTTGACTTCTACCTTTGGCAAAACTATTAGATTTCAGCCAGTGACCCATTTCCACAAATGTTTAGAGTTACATTTAAGAGTGGGAGAAAGATGAAAGCAGGCAGTATTTCCAAATTACAGACTTATTAATTTCTATGAAAAACCCAGGTTAGCTGCCTGAAAACATTTGTATTTCTTACTGAAATGCAGTACAGACTGGTTTTGAACTTCACAGTTTCAGTAAAACAAAATTCAACCGGTTTGGGAATCCTGGCCCTCTCATAGCAAGATGCTTTGTTGGTGGAAAGCCAGTGTCAGCACAAGCTGCAATAGATAAATGTCACAAACTTTCCCTTGTAGGTATTCCCAAGACCAGGTAAGAGACTTATGGTAAACATATATGAGTCAACACACCAATATACCAAAACTAAATGCTCTTGAAAGATGTTGGTTCTCAGTGAATCGACATCCTCTAATTTTTCCCAACTTTTGTTTTACTTAATGGAACATTTAAAAACTTATATGGGATTTATTCTTTCCTTTTATTGGCTCATGATAAATGCCCAAAAATAATCAGTTTATAAAGCATTATTTTCCCTCCAAAATCATGGGTAGTAAAATGATTCTTTAGAATTGGATAAAGATAATTTAGGGAAGTGTGATTACAGAACTCAAAGAACAGATTGTGTCAAGTAACACAATCAGTTGGTAGTCAAATGTTGTGGTGTCTTTAAAAAGCCAGATAAAGAGGTTAATTCTGTATGACACTCACTAGGATTCCTTTCCTGAATGTATACATAGTTTTGATTTTTTTTCACTAAATATAGATAACCCAGGAAAAAAAGAATAAACGTATGAATGAAGGAAAGAGATATTTCAGAACTTCAGTAAGTTTCTTGTTGTGTTTATTTTTTTTGACAAAACGTTAACATTTTGGGCACCTGCTGAACTAAAAACCACACTAAAATTCTGAAATACTCAAAGAACCCTTACTTAAAGACATTAGTCTTTGTTTGCAGAAATATCATGCAGTTTGGACATATTGTAAATCTCCTTTTGCAGTAGGCTTCTTCTGGCAATTGAATCAAACCCTAGAAATGGGCGTTGACTCCATCTGAAATAATGTTGACTAAGTTTCCATGGGCCAAATGGAAAAACTGTTAGGGAAGTTGAAGCTCTGCCATATCAGCTAAAGTGAAGGAGGTGGTATATATAATATACGTATATGCTATATTGGCTGGTTCTTTGTTGTTTCTGTTACCCTAGCCACTGCCATAGCAATCTTCTGACCATTATAAACTAAAAGCTGCAGTCAACCCCACCCTTATCATGTCTCTAAAACAAATCTTTGTTGATTGCAATGCTCTTCAAGGCACATGACAGATGCTCAGATACCATCTCTGAGGTTAGCATTTTTTCAACGAATCTTCTTTCAAATTCTTTAAACAAGTTTTTTTGTTTGTTTGTTTGGTTAGTTGGTTGGTTGGTTTTTTGTTTGGTTGGTTTTTTTTGTTTGTTTTTTTGGGTTTATTTGGTAGCAGTAGGTGAAAAAATGCCCTGAACAGCTGCCCAGGGAAAAGAAATTCAATTCTGCCAGCAATAACAGCCTCACCCTGCCTTCTCACACCACCCTTTTCTTCAATATGATGTAGGAGCCAACTTTTTGCCATGATGATACAATTCTCATGGAATACAAGGAAAGTCTGAGGACAATTTTTCCTAAGCACATTTGTACCATTGCTCAGCAGTATCTATTGAAACCTACTAAAGAAGGAAGCAATTAACCTATTTTCCCAAGAATACATTTGCAATGCAAAATATTACTGAAATCTTGAAATAATTTTACAAGTCATGTCTGCACTATATACATTCATACACACATATGTACATGTCAAACATAGACACAAATTTTAATATTTTAATGATAATGTATTGACATGAAAAACCAAAACAGATTATGATTTTAATTCAGGACACTTTTTGTTCAGTGATGAGTTAACTGTAATTTTTCATGTCACTATGTTAAGGTGAACATCTCTGCAATACTACTAGTGATGATTTTTTTTGCTTTTTTTGCCTTACATTTGAATCAGAGATATTAAAAATTTCAGTGTTCTGGTATTTAATCTGATTTGCTTGAGTTTATATATGACAACATAATATGCATTTATAGATCAATTGAATTATTGAAGTGTTTCAAGTGTGGATGTTGGTTTTAAATCAACTTGGCAATTCTGAAATTGTTAAATTGATCCTTGGAGATACATGTGCAGGTCCATTACATTTAAGTATTTATCACTTATCAGGATTTGTCTTATTAATCTTTTAATGTTTCATGTTTATTGTTTCATTCTTCTACTTCATCATCTATCTCTGAATCCTCTTTTACTACAGATGTCACTACTCTTTTGTTTATAAAAAGGTTGAAAATGAACAATCATTGTTTGAGCTCTTCCTGATGCTGGCCCAACATATAAATTATTAAAATAAATGTTTCCATTTGTTTTAAGCCTGAGCTAAATAAAAGTTATAGGGGAATATTTATTCCTCTTCTGTTGTAGGACATCAGCTGATCATCTTATCAGTTGAATGGTGCATTTGTGATAGATGAAGTTCAATGGGACTCTGCAGTGGTTAAAGTGGTTGGCAAGAGGTTCAGGGAAAATACATGAGAAATCCATCAGAGAGATATTATTTCATTTCCATAGAACAAAAGAAACTGTAAGATGAGTTGGGATGCAAAACAGAGGAAATTGTCAGCTGCTTCTCATCCTGTTCCAATGAATGGATAAATAAAAGCATCCATGACAAGACATGCCTTGTTGGCTTCTATCCTAATTCACTCAAATGAATATCAGTAAATAGAGGAGGAAATCTTTTCTGTCAAATACCACTAAAAGATATTAAATAACATTAGTTTTCCACATGAGAAATGGCTTTTGAAACTCTTTCTAGAATCTGAGCTAACTGTAGCTCTGTCTAGATGTAAATTCAGCATGTATGTATAAAGCAACTTCTACTTACAATAGATAAAATTTCATGGGCAAATGTGAGCGTGGATATGGGTATTGGTATGGATATGGATATGTTTAATTAATTCATTGGATAATCTTTTAAATACTTTTTAAAGATACACGATTTCCTTATATTTTAAGCTGAAAAAATAATTGAAAACTATTGAAGAAATATCAAAATGTGATTTTTGATTTAAAATTGTGAGAGAAGAACATCTTTTAACTAGTAATATTTTACAGATTGTCTGCTTGAACTTTTTTTGGTCAAATTTACAATATCCACACAGCTTTTACTGCATGAAGATCTCTAACACATGAATTTAGGACTGGAAAAGGCTGTCTGAGTCGGAGAATTGATTGCTGGAAATCCTGTATCCCTGTTCAACCTACAGCACTACAAAATATTATCATTTCACTGTTGCTGTGATCCTTTACAGGATCCTTTACAGAAGTTTAATCCTATTTTCAGAATTGTAAATAAAAGCAAATGATATGTAAAATTTTAAATGAAATTTGCTAGTGCCAGTTAAGAGGATTGATCTAAATGAAGATGGAGCGGGAGTAGGTTCTAAAAATATGTGGGAAGACAGTAATAGTACATAGAATTTCTGTGAAGGTTCTGGAACATTTTTATAAATATACTGCTTGATAGTCCAGAAGGCGCTGTGAAACAGTACCTCTAGACTCATGAGTGTTCTCAGTCTTACCTCGGATATTAATTCAAGGTCATTAATGTAAATTAAATAACTGCTATGCAATCCAGTACAATTGGCTTCATTTTCATTTTTTGGTCACTGATTTACAAACATTACATTCTTAGAGGGCAGTGGTGGAGGAGGAGAAGTTTTCAGGATTCTGGAAGGGAGTCACAGAAATTCTCTTTTGAAGGCAGTTAAAAATGCTGCTTCATTCACTCTCAGAGACATAAAACTAGGAAATCTTTGTGTGTAAAGACATATTTCCCAGTTTCTAAGGCAACAGGAAAAATAATCCTAAAAGAGGTCCCATGAGTTGAAAACTCAAGAAAGAAAGATGCTGCTGTGCAGGGATTATATTAAAAAGTTTTAAGATTTTTGTGTTTTCTAGGAGCTGAAGTTACAGTTGCTAGAAGTAATAAATTAGTAAATTAGCAAGGCCATATTTCTGGGACACTGAAAAATCAGACAGTTTTATTTTGCCCAAAAGTGTTTTTCTTCTTCAATGATCCTTTTACCTGTTTGTTTTATAATGTTAGTCAGACTGCAAAGACAGACATTCTTACATATTGCTGCTGACTTACTTTGAATAAGTTTGTATTGTTGTCTTCCAATATAAATATGTGGATTCCATTTTGTGGCAGTGTGTCGTTATCACAGCCACTGATGAGCAAAATGGTTCATATAAAAAATGCCAAACATCTATCATATTTTCAAAGTTTATGGGAATGCTTCCTGTTAATGTTCCGGAAGGTACAAATTTGCTTTTGTTTATGCACCAATTTCTAGAAGTGCCACCCTTTTCAGGGTTCAGGTGTGATAACATCTGTGACTTTTATTATTTCCTTGGCATAAAATTATGAAATTCCATAGGAAAAACAAGGCACTTCTGAGCAGTCCAGCAGCAGAAAAGTCATTTACTGGTGTTATATGGGTGCTAACCATTTGGTCAGCTAACTTATTTAGTAGAAATAATAATTTTTATTTTCCATCTGGCCTTCTCCAGTATCTCTGAGACATCTCTTAATTCTTGTTTTCTACATTTTCCCACTTCTAAATTCCCATGGTCTTCAGATATTTGGGACAGAAACTTGCTGTGATGAAAAATACTTGTGTTTCTCAACATCTAGATACAGAGCATGGGTGGAAGTTGGCTAAAATACGTGTATTTCAATGAGAACATCCTCTACAAGTGTTAGCATGACTTATTGTTGTCATGCCTTCAGGAGAAAATGCCCGAATAAGATCTCTTGGCAGCAGTGGGGTTGTTATGACAGTTCTTTTCCAGGTCCATCTTAGACTGAGAATCTAACACATGCCTCATTTTTCTTGATGGTTTTGGAAAGAGGCATAGAATAATATCATAAATGGAATGAAAAAGAAAATCAGAATATAATCAAACTTGAGTTAAATAAAAAGAAAATTAACCCATACTAAAAGAATTAACAGAAAACTTGACAACTAAGTTGTACAGCCATGACCCGAAAAAATAATAGAATATCTAAATCCGATGAAAAACTCTGTCCCATTAAATATTTTGGTCCAATTTCTCAATACCGAATCACACACACTTTGGATAGGGTAAAAGTAGCTTTTTACTTGAAATGGAGCTACTGAGTCCAGTGGGGTCTCAAAGTTACTCTGCACCTCCTAAACTGACCCAGATTCACAAAGCACTGTGGCTGCTGAAGGAACACTTGAAACTGAAATATAGTTTGGAAATATTTAATAAAGTTGACTTATACCTTGACCTATTTCTGGACAACACCATACAAAAATATGTCGTTTATACCAATGCAACAAGAATTGTTAAGACAGGCATGTAAGTATTCTTCTTGATATGATCCTAGTTTGTCCCACAACAGAAAAAGAAATTAGATTTTTTTTTTTTTAATTGGGAAAAATAACCTTAATGAAAAGTTTTTTTCTACTTGTTTGGGAAGAGACAATGAAAGAAATTTGAAAAAAAGTGCAGTGTTTTGATAAAAAAATGGTGTGGTTTACATATCTTCATCAGGGAAAGTGCAGCTTACTAATTGCCAAAATTTTCAAGTCAGAGAAAAAAAATATAAAGTAATGATTATTTACATTTATGCAAGTTGCAAACAGATAAAACTTTTCTAATAAAGTTAAATAGCAAATGGAATGACTTAGAGAGATTAAATGAGTTTCCCAGATGCTGATGCTTTCAGATGAAGGCGTTTTCCTGTGGGAGATATGATTTAGGCACACAAAGGTTCCAGAGGGTGCTGAAAGAAGAGAAGATACCTGACTATGAGGATTCCTTTACATTATCAGCAAACTTGTTACCTGAAGGTCTACTGACTCATTCTGAGGAATTTGGACAAACCTCTAAAGAGGTTAGCTCCCTAGTGAAATTAAATTGGAACTCTAAGACATTTTGGCACCTCCATCTTAATTGGAACATTCACATTTATCCCTGAAAATATTTTGCAGACTCAAAACAAAAAGCCACATGAATAATAAATTCATATTTTGGTAAAACAAAAAAATTTAAATCCAGTTTTGTTTAAGTATATTTTAAGCAACATTCGGTATTTGTTTGGATAAAAGCCACACTTACGTATAGTAGATCTAAATATAACTCTCACCCTAAGAATATTATAAATTTGTATCTAGGTTTCCTCATGGTAATGATGTCAGGCTGCTGCCATGGCTCCCTGATCACTGGTCAAGAGCCCTCTGTTATTTCCACATGCCCTCCCAGGTTGCTGGGAGTCCAAATGTGATTTCAAGGGTGATTAGTTTCATTAAGCACCATGATATGTGCAAGAAGTACTCTGAGCCCTGCTGGAAACACATTACCACACTGACAAACCTGTGTCCTTTTGCTCTCCTAGAAGCTGTAGGGTTGTACAGTGTCTTGCCAATGTAATGGTGAGATTCATGCCAGTGCATTCTTTTTGGTGGGAAAATTCCAATAAAAAGTTTTGGTATTTGAGTAAGTGCAATAGCATGTGGGAGATCTGACCAATAGGAAAGTATTTATGTCCAGAAGGACAGAGAGAATGTTAGAAAGGTTTTGTAGGTTGCAGACATAGACATGCACATACACACCGTAGACAGGTTTCGTAGAAAGGTTTCGTAGAAAGGTTTGCAGACATAGACATGCACATACACACGTGCATGTGCACATGCACAAACTTACAAGTTCTGTATTGAAACAGAACACTTTTTTCCTGTAAATATGAAGAAAATTTATTAATGTAAAGAGTAAGACAGTGAATGTTAGACAAAGATGCAAAATTAAACGTTGTAGTCCTTGCTGCCTTTGTGAATTTAAGCTCCAGTCCAGCTAAGCACTTAAGCATATGCAAAACATTATGTATGTGAGAGACATTAATACTTATTGCTTGAAGTTATGCATGTGTTTAAGTGCTTACCTGGATTTGGGACTTGATACAATTTAGCTTTAACTTGTCTTTTGTTGGCTGTTTGACTACTGTTATATTGCCTTTCAGAGCAGTACCAAATAATGATATTAAAGGAGCAGTGTTAAATAATCTTTTTAGCATACTGCATTTATTATACAAGGAATAATCGCACCTATTATTTCCTGTATACCTATTTAAAAACAGAGATACAGAGTTTCAGAGCTTTTCTGTGGGTGCACAGCTATCCCAGGATGATGTCTGAAAAATAATTCAGGTCATTCACTTCATTTTTTCTTCTCTAACTACTGCACTGTGATGTCTTCCATTCCTGGGAAACTTTTAAACAGGTTTAAGCCTTCATCCGAAATTTGGCAAGATTGATCAAATCTGAAGCCATGTCAAGGTCTGAAAATTCTTGATCAACTAGTAAAAAAATATTTCCACTTCTGCTTTTCTTGGTTTTGAGTTGGAACTAGAAGTGGAACTCCTGAAATAACACAAGTGCCAAGTTCTGTATGAATACCCTTTTTTTTTTTTAAAGTGAAGAGTCAATTCCTTTAGTGATTTGTCAACAGTTCCAAATAATACTTGTTGACAGATAATTAAAGCTTGCTCAACTTGAGGCAGCTGTGCAGGTGGGCAGAGGAGGTTTTTGGGGCACTTTACCAGGGCTGCTGTGAATCATGCTGGTGACTCAGTGCAGTGGGGAGGGCTGTGAAGTGTTATAACAGAGTTATACCCCGAGTAGTATCACTGCAGCCTTTGGAGAGCAGCAACTTGTGCCACCTGAAGATTCACTCTCTGTGAAACAATCTTTGTACAGCTGGAATCAGGGATTCCCAACACTTATTCACCCGTGTGCCACAGCTTTAACGTAAACATGATCAACATGCGCATGATATCTCTAAGTCTGTAGGCTGAGTATGCTTGATGTTCTACTTGTTGATTGTAGATTAGACACTTACAGCATTATGTGCATCTCTAGAGGAGACTGAGCAGAATCCTTCTATTTACAAAGTATCCAGAAATAATCTAAATCAAAGTACTAGTATTTAAAAAGGGAAGAGCAGGGAACAGTTCTGCCTGCCCACCCTCTGGAGAGTTTCTCATTCTCTGGAGAGGTTACAGCAGACAGAAATATTGTCCTCACCATCCTTCAGGCATATAAAAATCTAATCTTACTATAGTTAAATGCTTGGCAGAGAGAACAGAGGTGATGCTGGTCTTGGGACCCGTCCTTGGCAGTAGTGGATTAGTTGGGGCACTAAGAAATAGTAGAACCATCACTCTCCCATCGTGGAACACTGCAGATTTTGCCACCTCTTGCTGCAGTATGCATGAACCTTGCTTTGCCTCACATGTGCAAACAGCAAGATAGCAAGATGGCAACCCTTAAAGAAAATGTCCAAGCAGTGCTGTATGGAGGCCCCAGCAGGGAAAACATCCCTTTCCTTTGCAGCCAATTAACAATCTCCTATCCTTGGCCTCACTGAGGATAAACTGGTGTCTTGACACTGCTGTCCATGATAGTTGTTACCATTACACAATTTTCCTGGGGGGAAAGAGGAATTAAAACCTGGAAAGGCTGAGATGGAGGAGCTAAGTTACATGGTTGTTGAAACCAAAGCCAGTTCCCAAACTGCTTGTTTTAACCAGCTTGCTTATAAGAAGCTGCTCTGCCCTGATGTTTGAGCTATGGCTTCCATCCTCTATTCTGACCCCTCTTCTGGGAGCTACATTTTTCATCTCTAATATGTCATGAAGCTCTTCTTTTTCCAGCAACATTTCTCTGTCTGCTTAGTCTTAAATCTGGAAACTTCTGTGAGTCTGTGTGCATGTGTCCATGTGTGTGTGTAATGTGGAAGATAAAGGAAGATCAATATCTACCACCTTTTTACCACACACTCATTTAGTCTTCCCTGCCTCTCCCCTGCTAGGTCATAGAAAAAGGAGAGTGCAGCTGTATGAAGATGATATCCATGTTGCTTAGCACATCTGGAAGTTGGTTGTCTACCAGGATCATGAGGGTTGTAAAGAGAAAAGGAGGGAAGAGGTCTGGGGCATACACTGCAGTTCACAGGCCAACCTGATACAAGCATCTGGAAATTCAGTAAGAGCAGATTTTCTTGTGGTATTTCTTCAGCTCAGGTTGGAGTGCTGTCTGGAAATGGGAAAGTAATAAAACTTATGCAAACATTCCAGGAACACAAAGAGGTTTGCTTCAACAACCGTGGTAATGAAAGGGGGAGGTATATGGGCTGTTAATTTAACTTGCTTGCTCTTTTTTACCTGTAGAGTGCCTATTTTACCAATAGATTGTCAATTTTACCAAGATGGTGTCTATTGACACCCATGCTTATTTGCTCAGTAACAGTTAAATAGATATCACCTAAGCTTTTTTTTAATAGCATCTGCTCTTCAAATAACAGTAGACAATAGTTACTTATGTGTAGTATATTACATCTGATCCAGTGAGCTACATGTAAACAATACTCTGTCTATTCTTTCTCCTGATTTCAAAGGACATCAAAGATGAAGATTCCTTAGGACACTTTCTCATAGTGGATCTAGTTCAGGTATACTGTATGTACGCTTACCATATTTTCCAAGAAGTCTGGCTACTGGTTTTGGTATGAACTTAAACATATATCACAGTGCACTTGAATATGATGTATATGTCAAAAACAAATAGGGTATTCTCTCTGGTGGGGTCTATTGAACAGTGACATCATGGGCCAGAGGATGGCCTTTTAGTGAAGACTGACCCTTCCCTTGAAGTTCTTCAGAAACAGTTTAGCTGCTGCACAAACCTAATTGATCAAAAAATTAAGGCTCTTTTTTCGTGTGTTTCGTTTATTGTCTGAACTGAAAGTGTGATATTTATTGGTTTTGACATTTGTACTATATCAAATCTTGGAGCAAGCTACGTTCTCGTCATTAAAATTTTTCAAAACCATAGTTATAAATCAAAGTTAATGACAGTTCAAAAATAGGCACAGATTAAATAGGTGTGTTGTTCTATCTTGGGCACAGCCCATCATTATTTCCTTTCCACTGCAGCTGGCCAACTTGCTAATTTAATTACTTTCTTTTTCTTCTTTCCCCAAAGAATGAAATCTATCAAAAGAACAACATTGGTTGAAGGTTTTCTCTCCAAAGCCAGCAGTACCAAGTGGTTTTCTTTTACGGTGGGGAGGGACAGCTTAGCTGCTTGTGGTAGAGTTGAGGGGGGCTGAAACAGAGGCTTAAATGTTGATCTGGACCTACAGACAGTTGCTGCTACATAACTTAGCCCAATGTGTCTCCTCTCCTTCCCCACAGCCACAGTTAACACTTACGTGTTTCAATACTTTAAAAAAACCCCAAAAGCCACCAAACACATGCCATTTCTTTAAACAACTGATAATATACAGTATTTTTTATTCTTTCAGAGATAAGTGAATGCAATTTCAGACTATTTTATATACAATGAATAAATTTTGTGTGTGACAATTGAAGGGCCAAAGGAAATAGAAGGTGTAAATGCAAAAACCATTTAAAGTTATACATACTATTGAGTGATTCATATTACCACTTCTGAGGTTCAAAATTAATTATATCTATTCAGTGGTTTTTGGTTTATTAATCCCTAATCTGTATGGAAATGATTCCTCTCTAAAACCACTGCATAGATAAATACACCCCACTCCAACATCAATTTGAGTCTGTCTGTATTCAGACATGGGAGAAACACTTCCATTCTCAAGAGACTTCTGCTCAGTTTCCAGAACATCTCAGGGCACTTTGCTACAAAATTCAGTGCATGACTGTCTCTCTTGGAGACTTAGTAGTCTCAGGAGGCAGCTGTGTTATTCTTAACAAAGGAATGGGAAAAATCTGTTTTCCAGAATTTTTTAAAATTTCCTCATCTATACTATCTCCCTCAAAATATCTCAGCTCCCAGTTTTCTAAAGTGGCTGGATGATTCATAAAGGGCTGAGGACCAAAATAGTAGCTTTGGAACAGGTGCTTAAATAGTTTTTTGAACTGCTCAACAGAAAATTGATTTTGTTGGAAGTGACATTCAGAGTAGGGGAGAACACACACACTTCATGACAGCCTTTAACTATGGAAGTATTATCACTGTCTGGGAGAATATATGTTTTGCAAGTTTAGACCTAGGAGGGGATCTCTAATGGGCAGAGTCTAGTCTACAATGAATAGAGCTTCACAGAGTTACAAATGTGTCCTGAACCTGAAGCTTATTTGCAATGTGAAACCATGCTAACAAGAAAATATTACCACCTTTGCCTCCCTCTTCTGTTATACATCTCGCCTTAATGGTGGAAAAGATCAGGTTAGTCATTTAAGGTCTGAACAACAGCCTAACAAAATCACTATGACTTCCTCTAGAACAGTTTTTAATTCCACAAACTTCTGCCAGGCCTTAGATTTTCCTCAAAACTTTTGCCCAATCCAGCCTGAAGTAGCTATGGCATTTGTACAATAATACACACATGGCAGACGTGTATTGCTTAAGCTAACTTAAACCAAAATCCTTTCAATCTTCATCAATGATACACAATGTGCCAGAAAAGAAAATAAGATTGTGCCTGGAATCTGCTGGAAAACACATTTTGCTTGAAAGAACCTAGGATCCTGTCAGTTAAAACAGTGAAGAAAATCCCTGACTGCTTGTCTTTAGGAACCTCTGTGTGATGTTGGAGCAAGAAGCTGCAAACAGTAGCTGCCAACCTGGCTGGGATTCGAGAGTAATCTCCTGAGATCAGTGTTCTGACAGGTCACATCCTCTGTCTGGCACCACCATTCCCTATTTTCATTAAGATTTTCTTTTCCATTTTTTCCTTTGTTCTTCTTACTTGAGCCAAAAGAAACAAGAGGGCAGTAAAGAACAATTTTAGCTGAATATGAGTTTTATCATTTTACCACTGCATTACACCACTTACCAAGTATTTAGGTTCTGTTCTGTTCTGCTAGGAAAAAAACACATGTCAGGTTTTAAAGGAAGGCTGTGCTAAGCTTTAGCACACAGACTATAAAGTGTACATGTGAATTATTATTCTTCTAGTCTAAGCAAATCCATATGACATTGTGATTTCATATACTCTTCACAGTTTCTTGTACAAGTCTTAGTGGAAAACATCATCTCTTTTCAAATCTTTGTGCCTTTATCTGAACCTGACTTTTTAATAGCTCAAAAATAATTGTAAAAGCAAAAATGTCAGTGAAGTGCTGTTTCTCACAGAGCAGAGAAATAAACATTTGAGACCACCTGCTTAAACAGCAAAGCTGAACAGACAGCTATAGCTACTCATAAAGAGGGAACTTTACAGAGATCCATTTTTAATTCCTTTCCCTTTCCTTGAGAATGGTGAGCCTGATGGCATCCAAATCTAAATCTTCATTTCCTCATCTCTCTTCATCAGCTCAGCCTGGGAGGTAACCACTCTGTGGAGTCTTTCTCCAGCACCTGAGTTTTTTGGGCTAAACTGTTCATGAAGCTGGGAAGGTGTCTATAGTGAAAAGCTTATTTATAGGCTTGATGAGGCCAATGTATTCCACATTGAATATCATCATTTATGGAGAAAGATGGTACAGAAAAGTCTAAGTATCATCTGTTGCTGAAATTGAGTCCTCTTCTTTATCCCTGAGTGTTCTCCAACCAATTTCTTTGATCTGGTACAGGCATTTGTTGGACCTTTTAATCTGGTTCCAGAAATCAAATCAGTATGAAGCTAGCCCTGAGAAATTAGGTATGTGCTCTTCTGCCACTTATTGCCCAGAGACTGGGTCACTGTTTGTTCAGACAAATCACCAGCCAAAAGAAAAGTATGGGGCAAACATTAAGCATTACAGAGGGGGGAATGAGGCTTGCTCACTTGACAGCAGCTCACTGATAAGCTAGCTAAGTTGTGCCATGAAACTCTCCTCCCTCAGAGAGATTCAGCCCATGTCCCAACTTGTCTCCACAGGCAACCTGAAGCAAAGAAGTAGGCAGTTCTAGGGCATGCTGTGTCTCAAAGTATGGAACTAAAGCAAGGAAGATGATCCATGTTCAAACAGTGCCTCTTTATACCTACACACCGTAAGGAATGCAGAGAGTGTATTTCCTAAGCTGTATCCCTCTGCTTTGTCAAGGACAGAGGCAAGTACTACTCATTCTAATAGTAATGGAGACCACAAAGAAGCTCAGGAGAAGGAAAAATTTTAACAAAATTAACTCAGTACTGCTGAGGACCAGGAGAGCTTTGGAGCTGGCTTTGTACTTGGTCCAAATTCTTGATGTTGCTATGGAGAGAGAGGTGCTGGAGGACTGAGGACAGCAATCCACTAGGCCAGTCTCACCCACATCCCTGGATGTTTCTCTGCCAGTGCAGGGAAAGTGTTGATACCGAAGACTGGACTTTCTTGTGCCAATCCACCCAGAACAGCTCCTTCCTCTGAGAGACTAATATGAATGGAAGTGTAGGAAACAAAAGTTACCAAGAGACAACTGACCCAGAACTCAGTTTAATCACTCCAAGTAAATTTCCCAGCAAGTGAAGAATGCCAACTACAAGCAGAGTTTCTCCCAAATACAGGGCAAAAAGAGCTGCATTCTGGCATTCAGGAAACTGGTTCTCATCACTGAAGTGACAATGGAAATATTGTAACTTCTTCTCCTGTCAGAAGAGGAAATTACTCCTTTGGAGAAGACAAAGGGAGCTAGTCTGGTGGTTACATGCTTGTGACTGTGTCTAAAGGATCAGATGGGCACTTCAGAAGAAAATAGACTCCACAATGTTTTCTAAATCACTAAACAGTGTGGAGAGAGATTAATAGCACAGAGTTTATCATTTGAAAGAAAAGATAGAATTTTATAGCCTTCCAGCACTTGGCCAGACTAGCTGGAGAAACAGGGCAGATGGAGAAATACAAGGTCCTTATACAGGAAAGTATATTTTATAAAACAAATAACAGTACAAACCCAGCAAATCTGATACCAGTTTTTGAGACCACAGAATGAGACCATTATTGTGAATACCATTATGTGTTATGAATCATCTCTGCCAATAGTAATATGGCATCAAGGACAAATATCCATTCCTGTCATAAAAAAACCCCAAAATGCCAAACAGCATAAACAAATGGCAAAGTAATCATAATAATTTGCAGCCATAAATTAGAGATGAGAAAGCATTTGCTACCCCATAGCTCATCTGCAAACATATATGATTGCTCCCAAGGCTATGATAACTAGTTATGCATCCAGGCTAGACCTAGCCAGAAATAAATGTTATCTTATGGATGCTTTTGAGAAAAGAAAGTTGAAGTTCTGATACTTCACCAACACAAATACTTTGAAATACAGAGTAGGACAACAGCCCAGTCTGTTGGCACACTCAGATGCAAGGTGCTTTTCTGTTCCCTCTGCATTCAAACAGAAATTTTAGTCTGGATTCGAGAAATTATTTCCTAAATAGAAGGCAAGAGAAGAATAATCTTTTCCCGGTACACCCAGCTTCTGGCAATTAGCAATGCAGTGACTTCCTGAGGCAGAGGCTGGATCTGAACTAACAAGTTTAATATTTCTCAGTGGGCCTAACCTTCACAAATTTATCTAATCCCTTTCTTGATATTTTTGGCTTCCACCACATTCTTTGGCCAGGATTACCTCAGTTAGTTAAGTGACATTTGAAAAGGTACTCTTTCTGTTTCAGTGAAATTTGATTCCTGATCTTTTAAGACAAGTATTTCTAATTATTTTTCTCTTCAGCCTTCCTGATTATTCTTCTTGAGTCATGCATTTTCTAAAACAGACAATCCTTCTTCATGTGAAATCTGCAGAAAGCATTCATACCTCCAGCTGTTCATGGCAATTACCTGCAGTTTTCAAAGTTCTAGATGAATATTTTTCCTTCTTTGTTAGTACAAGTATACACTTGAGTGTGCACTATGCAAGACATAGGTCCGCTATTGCTTTGTACTCTGGCATGATGATATTTTCTGGTTTGTTTTCATTTGTTCCCTAAAAATTTAGGTTTGCATTTTTGAGCATCATTGAATGTGGGGTGATGTTTCCAGAGGACTATCCATGGTGAGACCACCCTCCTCATGATGTATTTATCCCATGTGCATCATTGCATACCTTAATAATGAATTTCATGTGTTAATAAAAATGTGGATACCTGAGTCTCTTCAGTGAGTGAGAATTTTGAAAATAGACATTAAATATGCTTTCTAATTATAATTCATCTACTAAAAATCTAGATATTTTATAGAGATTTTTGAAAATTTACTTCAATACATATGTTTTGATTATGTCATGTAGATGATCCCTATAAAGTCAATGCTATTTGCACTTCAGTAGCTGAGTTTTTTCAATAATCTCAAATATTACTAATGAATCAGATCATGCAATATTTGACATACATAGGTGACAATGGAAGTCTGCTGTTCATGGTAGAACAGCATAGAAATGAAAATGGAAAACAGATTGTTTAGAGCTTCTTAGAGACTGTCTGACTCAGAAGACATGGATGACTGCTACTATAGGTAGTACAAGAGGCTTAATACAGAAACCAGTAACACAATCTAAATATTCGAGCCTTGAAGTATAACAGCAAGTCTGCCCTTGGTGTCCTAAGGAAATAGTTCAGATCTGACACTTCAATTAATCCCATTTCTTCATCCCCTCAAAATTAATCTTCTTACCAGTCCAGTCTCTTGACTTTAGTAGTCTGAAAACCAGTCCTCCCTAAAGTTATATTTCTGTAATGTTTCTGTCCCAAGAGTTACTGACAGAAGGAGAGAGTGAGGAAGACCATTCTTTACAGTTACCTTCCTCCAAATGTCTCCAAAAGGATATTTTCTTGGTATCAGAATCTCAGACAATTTAAATGGCCTGAATTATTCACCTTGAAACAGTGAAGATCAATTACATTTAGACAGGTTGGCCTAAAACAGAATTTGTCAAAAGAGTGATAATTTTGTACAGCTTCTGATTTATATTCTTTTAAAATAAACAGCTCTTCTCAGGACTTATAGCAATACATTTAATTTTTGAAGCTGCTTTTCAGTCTTTCAAATCTCAGTAGTCATAAAAAAGGGACAATGAAACATAAGAATATCTGCAGATACTAAATTATGCAGATAGCAGTAAATCAAATGGGACAAGGTACTTTTGACAAATTCTAGAAGTGTTAACAACATATTTTCTTGGTTTTGTAGTATCAGAAATTTCCTCAGCACAGGGACAACTTGTTCTGCACATTTTCATTCTGCACAGACTTCCCAGACACTGTTATTCATCTTAGACACGATTAAAACTGACTTGCAAGTATGAGCAACTATCCACTGTCCACTTGAGACAGGGAATGAAAGAATAAATTCATAAATATCATGAACAGTGGTTCGTCATTTTAGCAGCAAAAGTAAATCATCATTTCCAAGATACCAGATTTTAATTCTGAGTTCTACAGAGTTCATGTTTATATTCACAATTCCTAAAGAGCAAGCAACTTCAAAATTACTCCAGAACTGTTTCTCAACAATACAGTGACCTTTTGGGAACATCATCTGACGTTTGTGACCAGGCAGGTGAATTTTATTTTGTGAGCTTTGGTGTTAGTGTGTCTTTCCCCTCCTCCAATCAGTCCTTTCTGCAAAACAGGAATAACAGCCAAGGTCCTAGGGCAGCTGCCCACCTAATACGGTATCCTCTGTCAAAATGCAGTCAAATGCTGAATTCTTCTAAACCCACATGAAAGCAAAACAAAAGATTTAAAATAGTGGCATTGTAGAAGTTTGGGCTTTTAGGAACTTCAACTCTAGTTTGTGTCTGCAACTTGTGTGCCATAAGCCCTTGGCATATTCTTCTTCCATATATTTTTCTTGGTCCTGTGTCATCACTAAAGTACTACTGATTAATATTAGTAGAACATTACCATGCATCTCCTTTTCATGATTGATTATGAACATGTCCAATAATACGAGTCTCACTGATTCCCTATAACAGCATATAACATATCCCTATTAGAAAAATTAGCAATTTCTCTCTACCTTTAGCTCCTCCATTTCATTAATTGTAAATTCAAAATCAGATCTCTTTGTACACCATAGTATCTTTTTTCTCCCTTCTGGTATGAAATACAAGAAAAGTATGTTTTCCAGGTCAGAACAAGACCTTTTTCTTTCTTTCTTTTTCTCACCTCTTCTCATCCATTAGGTGAGAACACATGTGAAATAAACCCAATACAACTCAGTCAGGATTTTGGGATTCATTTCCACACAGTTTGACTCAGGTTTTAAGACCATTGTGAGTGTCAAAAGGGATTCAAAAACTGCAGTTCCATTTTATCAAACTGGTTATGCTTCATCATAATTATTCTGAGTTCTCTAACAGACACTGAAACACAAGGCACCTTGATTCTTTCCCTTCAAAATTATAGCAATCTCTCTGTATATCAATGTAAACTTCATTCTGCATTTCTTTGCCGATATGGAAGTCAACTTACTGCTCTGTTACTATCTGAAACAATTTATAAAAAAGATATCTCTTTTCATTACTCCAAACAAAAAATATGTTGAAGTGGAACGTATTCATTCATACTTCCCTTATTTCTCAAATTCCAGTCTTCAAGAGCTATAACTGTTTACCTAATTACATTTTTCCATAGGCTTTTCTAGTGATGCTGTAATCTCAGGTAGTTCCTCACAGTCACTTCTTAAAGGAAGATTTTGTTGGAGGAATGTCTTTAAATTTCTTCCCCTGTAAGTAATAAAAATAATCTAGTTATTTTCACCCTGAAATGGTCTTATTTTCTGTGAATCTTCTATTTACATCTCAGTCATTTACCAGTCCTAATGACTCTGTGGTAAGATTTTTTCCTCTGTGTTTAAGAAACAGAATTACCTCAATTCTTTTACCTCTAGTAAAATGTTCCTCAAAACTCTTTTTTGGCCTAACTTGGGTTTTATGTTTAACTTGCCAACAGTTTTGGTTCATTGTTGATTTTTGACTTTGCTTTTATCGTCTTCATCTGGCAAATAGTTCTGAAATTTGAAGGTTTGTTTTTAATTTTCTTTGCTTTTGGGTTTTTTGGTTTTTTTTTACTTCTCATACTTTCCTTTACCCTAAAGCTTAACTTTACCATAACTTTATTGCATTACCACATTCTTTTTTGTAAGGAATATGCATTTACCTTGAGATGAACAAACTCCATACTGTTTCAGTTGTTTCATTCTTTCGACTGCTCCTTTGAATTTTCTTTTAGCGCTGTCACATACTATGATGGTCTTTGAAAAACTGATGTTACTCTAGTGATTTCTTGCTGGGTGGAGTAACTTTATTTTCCTAGAAACTTGCAGTATCTGTATGTCACAATTGCTGCTACAGAGATGCTTTATATAGTAATACCCTACATATAGAAGGTCTGTCATATTCTGGTTGATCTGACCTACTCAGGTTTACTTCCAGAATTTCTTGTGCTTCTGTGCATTCCTTTAATGTTTGTCTCTGAAAGTAGTTATAAATGATGGATCAAAATCTATTTTTTGTGTTTGTTTTTTTTTACTTTAAGCTGTGTTTAACAACAGCATTATTCCTCCTCTGGCAAAACCTTTGTTTTTAGTGGTTTGTCATTTATACACTGGTATTACAGTGCTCTTGTCCTCTTTCCATCAAATTTCTGAGGCATCTGTTCTGTCACTTAAAAGTAGACATCCTAGTACACCCATCTTGTTGTTTAGACTTTGAGCATTTATATAGAAGTAGCTATAAAATTGGCATCTCATGTGAATCCATGACAGAATTTACATTTGGATTTTCCAGCTAAGTTCCTGGATCTCACATCTGATATATACTACTTAATTCAAGGAACAGGATTTGCTCCATTAGCTCACTGGATCCTTTCACGTTCTTAAATAGAGCAAATGTATACTTGTTCACAGAAAACAGCTCTTTTTCACTACAGGGCCATATGACAAAGTGCTATTTGTACATGCTTCATCAAAAAAAGACACAAGAATTCAGACAAGAGATGTGTGGAAAAAGTAATGCAGTAAATTAATGTAAATGTGAAAAAATAAAGTAATAAATGACAGATCATGCAGCTGCATGAATGAGTGCCAAAGTCCATAGCTACTGTTAAGGCTCCTTTAATGGCACATCTGTAGAATATAAAGCAAAAAAGCCTACATGGAAAAGGCACTTCTAGTCCTCACTGTCTGAGATGGTGGTGAGCAGTGTTTATTGCTATCCATGGAAAACCATTACCAATTGACAAGCCAAAAAACATACCAATTTCTGCCAGAAGAACTAATTTTTAAGCTGTTGATGTATCTCTTCCATGACTTTCCCTATGGAATGTGATTTGGATAGTCCCTTACCCACAGCAGGAGAATGACAACCAGTCAGAGTAATTCACTGCAGTGAATGGGAACATTAGGATCTGTTTGAGGGAATCTAATTCTAAACATTTAACATCTATTTTATATATATATAAATGCATCTATGTAGTGAACAGTTAGCAGGGTTTTGCTGTATATCTAATTGTTGTCAGAATAAACCAAGCCACATTTACCTGAATAAATTTATTTAGAACCTCACATCTGTTTCTCAAATCCTTGGTGAACCTAATTGTTCCTTGTGTTTTGACATAGGTTGGAGCAACCTCTACTGGCTACTTAGGTTTGAAATGGATCTTAGTTGAAACTACTCATTCAATTTTGTATGATGTATTGTGTGTCTCTACTGTCAAAAACATTGAACCTGCAGTGGTTGTATGTTCAAAAAGTGCATTACATGTCACAGAAGATCCACATTTATTAAGATATGTGTGATTTTTGAAAAAGGATAGAATGGAGATCTATTTCAGTTCTGCTTTAGACAGTCTTTGAATGAATCATTCCAAGCTTTCACAGTGCCCAATCCAAAGCCCAAGGTCACCAATTAAAATAATTCAATACATTTCTAAGAACTTTGGATTTAGACTCAGATTTAACCCAGGCTATATAAACATATCAAAGAAAAAACATTTTATTTTAGAGATATTTTTATTTTTGCTATTACATCAAAAATTGAATATAATTTTTTTTCATTTAAGAAGTAAATATTGATAGAAGACTTTTTTCCAGAGAACTCAACTTTAAAGTTGAGAAATTAAAATTATTTATAGGATAAAGCTGGACTAACTGGAAGCTTAAATCACAGAAAATTGGATTTTCAAATTCATTATATGTTCACTCACGCACAGTAAAGAGCACCTTATTCGGCAAAACTGTCCTACTCAATGAGTAAGGTGATATATAAGGTTATATAATGTAATCTACAGAATGTAATCTATGTAAATTTTGACAAAATGGCAGAAGGTCCATGTTCCTTTTTCTATTGCTTTGTCTTCATATTTAAATTATTGCTGAATCAATTTAAAACATCCTTTAACACTCTTGCAGAAAATTGTTTGGGCACATAAATCTGTATTTAAAGAGGTATTTAAACCATCTGAGTTGTCATAATAAACAAACTGTGTGGCTGCTCACCCATAAACAGTCTGGCAGATAATTTAGTGTATCTATGCAGAAATTAAAAGAATTAGAGCATTTTAAGATTCCACCATAGCATTTGTGTTATCAATAAACATTTCTTTATCAGTTTTCGCTGAGATCAGGAAGGCATTGTCATACTGTTTAGTCTCCCATACAGTCAAGTGCAGCAGATAATGAACACCAAAATGTAGCCTTTCCTGATGAAAATCCAGGCCCCATTTTCTAGAACTGAAACTCTTTGGAAAGAATGCTGAGTTCTAGCCACTGCTCATAGGTAAACTTACCCATTGGGTAGATATATTAGTGTCAGAAGCTGGACACATAATTCCTATTGTAAGACTAAATTGAGATAAAATGGAAAGACATTAAGAAGAAAAGTAAGATTTCAACATCTTCTTGAAACATTTTGAAATTAGTCTGCCTCTGAAAAATATTTAATTTGTCATGGAACTCAGAAGTGAGAAGCTCTTTTATCTAAGTCCTTTCCCACTTTACAAATATAGCAATTTATAAGCATTATTTATGACTCAGTTTAGAATATTCTTTAATAGTTGAACAATTTAAAATACAATCAAGGTAATTCCAATAGTTTATAATTTAACATTTCTAAAGAGAAGCCTTGGTCCTAGCGTCTCCTTCTACAGTGTTTGAATTCAATGTCCATGCTTGAATGTAAGGGTTGGGATTGTGTAAAGAAAGACTTCATGATATTTTCAGAGCTTTAAGTCTATATGTTTTTTTAGTTGGTGTCTGCTTTTCCAGGAGAGAATAGAATCTGTAATATGAATATTTTTCATGTAATAAATCCAGCTGCAAACCACTAATTTTTTTACTGAATCTATGCTTTTTTGTAGACCCAGTAGAGTGTGATCATTTAATTTATTTTGTTAGACAGTCTCACAGTCAAAAAAATTTTAATGTTTAGCAACAACAGATTACAGAATAAGAGATCTTGCTTTTCCACATGGTTTATTAAATTCTTGGATTATTTCAAGGGTATCTAATTAAACTGAACACCCAGCATAAAATATAAATAATCTACAAACTCATGACCATAAGATAGATGCTAGGAAAGTAACAAAAAGAAGAATAGACTGATGAATTATTGTGGTATGGCTTTGATTTTTCCACTGTTGGTGACCTTTGAAATCTAAATACAGTTAAAGATAGATTTCTCAAAAGTGTAAAAATCATCCACAAAACCAAACAAAACAAAACAAAACAAAACAAAACTAAACTAACCAGAAAAACACAAACAAACAAACATTTCATCCACAAAAGCCCTGCAAAGGACTTTTTGTGGAAGATCATTCCTAGCTACTGAGGTTACATTCAACATCTCACAGGAAATAAGGCATGCAGTAACAGGCATGGAGGATTATGACACAGTTTCTTAAGCATTGGTGTTGTCACTGATTTAAAAAAAAATCAGATAGGTGGAATCTGAAGGAAGATGAATGTCAGTTACAAAAAGGAGAAGAGCCCCTTGTGGTACCCTTTGGATGCCAACATACTAAAGTCTTAAACCTAGCTTCAGGAAAGAACTAGGTGTAGCTGCATTCCTAAAACAGCAGAGGGAAAAAAATCCTATGGAAAGACATATTTTTCCCCTTTCCTTGTTTCTAAAGCAAGTGGAATCCCCAATTAAGTGAGAAGAAGACTAAAAACTAGGGGGAAAAATCTTGGAAAATAAAGAGCTCTTCTCCCTCTGCAAAAATTTTTCATACTATCATCTTTTCTTTCTTCTTTCCTTTTAAGTCAAACTTCAAACATTTGACCAAACCTGCACATAATTTTGGGGTGGGGGCAGGAGGGCTATAACCAGTCAAATAAAATCATTATCAAATATCGTCTTATATATATAGTGCACTCTTCATAGGATGCCTTTAGGAAAAATATCTTTTCCCAATAATTACAGAATTTATGGGAATGATAAATTCCCATAAACATGATGTTTTGTTCTTTTTGCAGCACATTTGTATTTTCAAGGTCTTAAAGGAAGTATAAGTATTGCAGTATTTATTTTTAATCAGTTAGTAGCATCTTCTGATCATTACTCACACCTAAAGTATTTACCTAAAAATTTGAACAAATTAAATAGAATAATGAAGATATAGAACGTTTCTGTGAGTAAACCAGTTTCCCACATCTTGCTGTTTTTCCATAAATAAACATTTGTGATTATTTATATTCCTCGTTGGACACTATTTTGAAAAGGAGCCATTCAGTCTCCTATAATTTGCTATGAATGCATCTTGGACAGTTAATATAAAACAAAAAGATAAAATATGTTAAGTTGAAACTAAAGTCCAAGCCAAGAGGTCTTCTGGAGGACATAGGACTAAAAATCAGCATGGAAACCACTTGGCAAGCATATGAAGTTAAGAAAATACTTTGGTTGGGCAAGGATGGATGAAACAGCTTTTTGACATTATTGTTCTCTGCACAACTATGCAGAAATGTCTCTGATGCAGAGAAAAATATTTCCTGAAGTTGTATCAGGGAA
>NW_005054622.1:218233-237801 GCF_000277835.1 Geospiza fortis
AAAACCCAAGGTACTTTAAAAATTAACTTTTCCAGTGTTTATCCATCCAGTGTAAAACATCCTGCCCTGGATTGGTGACAAGCTGTCCCTCTGTCTCAGGGGGATAGCATGGATCCCAACTGTGAGATTCACATATCCAGCACCCCAAGCTCTGAAACTCTTTGTAACCAGCTGTCAGTATCTGCATAAAAAATTCTGACCTCACACATGGATCTTCCCTGACTTTCCTCAGTCATTTTAGGGAATTTGACATGGTTCCCGTCTTTTCCTCTAAACTTCACTTCTTCTTCTACTGTATGAGAACTACTATAGTTTTTCATCTGCAGGAAATTAATTTTAATTTCACAAGCTCCTTAAAATTGGGTTTGTCTGTAAATTCACCTTCTTTCCCATAAAGAAGAGAGGGAACTCAGGAAGTCCACATAAATGTTACAATATCATTCAGACTGTTTCAGGTAGCAATCTCAGTATAGATTTCATATTTGTCCTTCTCAATTCAAAGCCTTTCCTTGATTCATCTTCAACTGCTCCCATGTTCAGTGTCTTGAAATTTTGTTAAATACTGTGCTAGAGAAATCTCTGTTACTTTACATTTTTCTAGATCAATCTAAGTACTCAGCCTGTATGGTACTCCTTTTTCATTAAAGCTTTTTTCCCCAAAGGACCTGAGTCCTTGTTTAATCATCAAATTCATAAAGCTTTTGATCACTAGGAATTCTGAAATTCAGTATCAATAAAAAGAAAAATGTAATTTCTACTCATATGTGCTCTATTCTGGACTGGTCATCTGGAATAATATGACTACCTAGTGTCCAAATCTAATTGTAATTCAGCTCTAAAAAAATTCATATTAGTTGTTATTAAAAATGGCTCCTGAACTAATTTTGAACTGATTGTGGAAACATTAATGGAGCTTTAATTGAAATCTATCTCTAGAAGTCGTGAGAACTGCCTTTCCTCATCCTTTAAGAACTCACCAAGACTACCCTAATTTTGTGTTAAATTTATGTTTATTTGTAACCTTGAAAGACTCCTGAAATTAAAAACTACTTCCCAAGATCAGGGGCAGAGCTATAGAAGGCAGTACTGTGATCTAACTATAAAAGAATAACAATAATGATAATGATAATGATAATGATAATGATAATGATAATGATAATGATAATTATATCTGTTTCAATAAATTATAATCCCTAAATTAAACTCTTCATTAAACATCTGCTGTTGACTTCTTCATGAAAACTTCTTATCTTAGTGCCTTTTCTTCTCAAATTTGAGAAAATCTGCTCCCTACTTAACCCAAACTTTGAAACTATTCTTTTTGACTGAGAAAGGCTTATTTTCCTTGGCACTTTGGACTGATACACGGTGGCCAAGTGACTTCAGTTTTGTTAAGTCTTTGGAAACCCTTCCCTGGCTGTTGCTGAGAAAGGGGAAACCTGACTCTTTTGCTTGTGCTATGAGTTCAGGAAAGGGCACAGAAAGAAAGCATCTACTCTGAACTCTGAAACTTCTGCATAAGAGAGAAAGCTATTTTTTCCCCTCACCAAGAAATGTAGAACTATTAAATATTGGACTATTTTTTTGTAAAAGAGAATTGTTATTTTTCTCCCTTGAATTGACATTGTATTTGTTCAGTGAGTTTTGCAAGTTCCATATCTCATGTCCTTTTCTAGTTGCAATTCTGAAGGTACACTGTCAGACTACTTAAAACTGCTCATCAGGATCCCTGCCATGTCTTCTGCTATTCAAGCAAAATAACTCTTAAGAGGGTTCACTAAATTTTTCCAGTCAAGATAAACCAGAATTGCTGAAGTTATTTCAATGTAGTATCTCTGCCAGCTGGCTTACTTGGACTGAAGCAGATAGGAGAGTCTTCACCCTTGGTGCTTGATGGGCAGATTTGTAGGTGTGATTTCAAGTGAAGCCGTGTAGTTGACATTGGACTAACAACAATATTATAATGCCTTCAGACAGCATAGTTGGAACAGGAAAGGTGCATGTTGATTGAATAATGGTGAAAAATAATTTTTCTCAATACTTGAATTTCTTGGTAAGTGAAGTATCAGCTGCTGTGTCTGGGAGTTCAGGACAGAAATGCCTTTCAGTGAAGAAGGATGCCTTAGGGTTATGTTGTAGCACACAAAGTTGTGGAGTAGAAATAATTTTTAAAAAAAATGGGAAAAAACCCCTACTACTGTATTAACTTGAAAATATTAAAATTACCATAATGATTAAAATACGAGTTGAATGGGTTAAAATCAGCTTCTATGCCCCAGTTATGTATCAGATATACCACTCATATAACATAATAATATGTCACATATTGAGGCTCGGTCCTGCATGTCCCATTCAGCCTGTTTATTTCAGGGCACTCTCTTTGATTTTGATAACTTTGTTCTTCTAATTTGTAAAATTTTTTATACAGTTCATTTTCTTCTCAAGAGTTCGTGTTCTTGAAGGAATATGCATACTTGAACTTGCACAGTAAGGAGAGGCTCTGCTGACCACCCATTGAGGCCACTCTCATGGACTTGTGGCACCATCTGGTGGAGGCTTTACATCCAAAAGATAGATGACAGAAAGGTTTGATAATTTGCTTTTATATCTCCAAAATACAAAACTCAAGTGCCATATCAAGGCATGTATTTTCTTATAGCAGTCAGGGGTGAAGAGAGACATGGCATGTATGCTCACTTGCTCCTTTAAAGTGCTTATGAAATGTAAGGGAAGACAATATGAATTTCCATGCAAAATATTTTGGTTGTCCAGTTACATATATATTTCAGAATTTTCTTCCAGACATCGGTGAGTTGAGGCAGGTACAAAAATTATCCTGGATTAAAATGTAACAAGGGGACTTAGTTGAGCAACAGCTTTTTATTTCTTCAGTAACCCCAAAACCTTGCTTCATACTGCCAGCTGGTCAGAGCCAGAAGATTCCTGTTTCAGGCATTTCACAGCAGTGAAGGAAAGCATTGTGGTGTTTTTTTTAAGGGCTTCTGTTACAACACTCAACTTTCTATATACTGCTACAGATGTTTCCTTATGTTCAGCACACAAGTGAAGTAGCTCTCAAATATTCCCCAGATTGTTCTGGATAACAATGCATACTAGAAAGTTCTTAAAACAAGCTGATGGAAGTTGCTTCTAAATATAGAGACTGAGGAAGATTTTACAATATAAAACACCACCAGCAGAGGCTGTATGTGTCCCTCCTCAAATCCCAAATGTAAACCAGATGAGAAAACAATTGTCTGATGGCTGAATACTACAAGATTTCTGTGCAAATGCCAACAATATAAATTCTCTTCTCATTAGATTTGGCTGAAAAATTCTTTAAAGCTAAATGAAACCATGTCCCGAAACTGAGACTAAACCTTCCCTGCAGTTAAAAATATTCAGTTAATTTCTTTATTGTTTTTCTTAATCTCTTTATCCTTTTATTTCAGTTCAACTTTTAAAAAGAAGTAGCTCTTTATATCTGATACCAATAATTTCTGATCCAGTAGACCTGGAAACGTTTTCAAGAATATATAACATCAATCTGTGGTTAGTAGGTTTTGAGTTGAGAAGTCTGGATTTGCTTCTAGGAAACCCTTGAAGTTCTGGATCCTTCTCCAGATAAGTCTTTGAAGCTATATACAGATGACATTTAAACATAATGCAATCTCATTTTCATAAGGTCTCTGCTGAGCCATCTGCCCAGGCCAGTCACACAGTCAGCAAGCCATTTCTGTGCCTATTGATAGTTTGTGTGCCATGTAGCTTTTATAAGCCAATTGCTTGAGGTAACTGAAAATAAGTCTAGGCATCAGATCCACTCACATGGACACTTTGGCTGGAAAGATGCTGCTCTTTATGCACAAAAATACTAATCACAGAAAATGTCTCATTGTGACTGAGTAGTGAATCTTATTTCTAAGAGCAGGGATGCTTCCTATTCATCTTTGGTTAATACTTGAGAAGATTTCTGCACTCAGTTTTCTCTCAGTCATATAATTATGAGGCATTGCCCATTTTCATTCAACATTATGATGATGAGTTTCTATGAAAAATAGTTGTGTGGGAGCAACATCACTGATGGAATAATGTAGTGTTTAGAAGGCAGGGGCATGATGTGACAAAAGGGAGATTCTTGAAGTAGTGGCTGGTTACTGTCTTCCCTTCCTGTGACCTGAAAAAAGAACAGAGGAACAAAGGATAACAACCATGAGGAGTTGCATCTACTTCTATCCAATCCAAACACAGGAGACTGGTAGAAAATAAGCCCATACTCCTGGGATTAATAGTGTTATACTTGACAGCAGTGACTTCAAAAAGTTTCAGCATAGTAGTACTGATTATGGATTTGGGAATTCCAAGGACACAGCCTCTTGTAGTTATTAAACAGTGTCAGGGAGCTTCTTGGGTAATTTGATTATCAGTATTTGAACTACCAGAGTAATCTCTGTCTCAGCTCTGAGACATGGTAAGAAGCAAACCAGAGAGCTGGTGGTGGCTATGGGCTATGGACCACTTCCAACAGCCATTTTTATGCATCCAGCCTTGTTTGGAGAGAGCTTAAAAGCATTTAGCAGTATGGAGAAAATCAAATCCTCCCACAGACCTAGATAAAGGACTCTGACTGTCTTGTTTATCAATATTGATACTGAAAAATGTGCATTGTGTTTTGTAGAGTTGCCTGTACTCACATTTCACATCAAATCAATTTGAAAAAGAAAATAGATTCACTTTCTGTAAAGACAAAGTTAAAGTTTTGGATAGCAAGTTCAAAACTCTTACAAAAATCATTGTAACAATATAGGCGCTCTATTATGTGCAAGCCTGTAATTAAAAAGGAAATTTTCTCTTTTGGCTGATTTTGTGGCTTACACTTTTCCATATCTTAGTGCATGCTCATTGCTTGTTGTGCTCTCTTCAGAATAATTTACCCATGCTTGCCTTTTGCACCATTCCCAAGGCTGTTTTAGAATTGTACAAGTCATGTCATAGGAGAAATTACTATATTAATGTATCATATGTCAAGTCCAACATCCCTGGTTTGCCTTCCTTGAAATCACACGTGACATATTAAAGTGCCACAGATGACAGACTTAGTATATTGCTGCCACTCTCTACCCCATTCCAGAAAGCTTTGCTGGAGACTGATTGAAGCAGCACAGCCTTCTTCCAAACGAGCTATTGCAAACTGTTGCAGTCTCTCTGTCCTCTTGCTGTAGTCTCCTCTTTCCCCTTTTCTCATTGTCTAGGCTCAGGGCTGCAAACACCAGTTGATCCAGCTCCATTGGCAGGTTGCCTGGGTTGACAGTCTTAGGTGAAGGCATTCTGCACTCAGCACATTGCAAAGTTCCTGACTTCCCTTGTGGGAATGAGGCAGGCTAAATAGATGTCACCTTACAAATCTCTAATCTGCATGTGATGAGAATATGAATATGATAGTATTATTGTCAGAGTAACTCTCTCCACTGGCCTGAGTTCATATAAGCTTGGTTTTTCGCACTACTAATTTTTACAATCTCATGTTTTCTTTTTGAGACAAATGTTATTCAGAGGAGAGGAAAATGACAATGTATTGAAGTTTTGGGCTGAAGACATGACAGTTTCCAAAAAAAAAACCCCAAAAAAACCTAAGCAAACAAACAAAAAAAAACCCGTGAAACAGGTGAGTTGAGTTGAGTTGTCCTGAAACTATCTTATCCAGATTTAATTCATAGGACTGTAAAGTTAGAATGACACATTCAAGGCTATTTATATGATAAGGCACTCCAGGAGGTCATATCAAGATATCCTTGTGGGTATTACAGTAATGGTGAGCAGACATTCTCTAGTGTGTTTTAGTCAACAGGCAGAAAAAAGAGGTTCAGTGCTTCCCTAGAAGAGGGCATTCACAACATATCCAGCTCTAATGAAATGGTGGTTTTATTCCCCTGGCAAATTTCAGCCTGAATTTTTGTAACCAATATCTGCATTTGAGTAGAATAATCCTCAACCATCAAGGTTAGTGTTGTTTTAGGGATTAAGAAAGAAATTGCAAATCCAGCTTCAGTGGAATGGAATTTGGGGGCCTTACATTTCAGCATTAGCTTTTTCTGGAACTTTTTAAAGTTTTTTTCCCCACACATGCATGCAATTTTTCTTTGCTGTTTCTTATGGTGAACGTTCATGTCTGTTTTCCTGTGGTTGAATTCTGCACTGAGGTCCCTGTTGAGGGTAGATATGAGATACGTGATAAGAGGAAACCTTCCACTCTGGATCCTCTGAGGGCCAAGTGTTTTTTAGATCATGTGTAACAAGTCCCAGAACATCCCATATTAAATCCTCCAGGACTTCCAGTGTATCAGGGATATGCGAGGAGGGACCTTTGCCTGCAGTCCCAGTCTAGTGTATCCTTACATTACGTGCAGCTTCAGTGTATTGAGGAATACATTTCTTTCCTCTCTATTCAGGTTGCTCCCCGCTGTGGAAGGCTGGCATTGGCAAGGTGCCACATGCCCACCAAAGCCGCTCCAATGCGGACCAAGGTAAGGACAGGGAGAGATCACTCACCAGTTCTCTTCATGGGCAGAGAAGACTAGAGGAGAAAAAATAAATTTACAAATCAAATCAGAGTACAATAATGGGGAATCAAATCAAATTTAAGAAGTATCTTTCCCCAGCCTTCACTTCATCCCAAGTTCAATACCAATCCAAATTTTCTCCACTTCCTCCTCTCAGTAGCACAAGGGTGAGGGAAATAGGGGTTGTGGTCCCTTCATCATAGGTTGTCTCTGTCTCTCCTTCCTTCTCTGGAGAAGGACTGCTGACACTCTTCCCCTGCTCCAGCATGGGGTCCCTCCCATGGGAGACATTTCTCCATAAACTTCTTCTTAATGTCTTAACAAACTGCTCCAGTGTGGATTCCCCTTGAGGTCTCAAGTCCTGCCAGAAATCCTGCTCCAACACAGGCTTCCATAGGGTCTCAGCCTCCTTTGGGCATCCACGGGCAATAGCATGAGGTCTTCCAGAGGCTGCAGGTAAATCTATGCTCCTCTCCAGACCTCCATGGGCTGCAGGGGCACAGCTGACCCACCAAAGTCTACACTGTGCGTTGCAGGGGAATCTCTGCTCCAGCACCTGGAACACCTTCTCCCCTCCTTATTCCCTGACCTGGGTGACTGCAGAGCTTTTTCTATTGCATACTCTCCCTCCTCCATTCTTTTGCTCACTTCTTTTGTTCCTGTCTTCAATTGCTCCTGTGTAGGAATCTTCCCTCCCTCTCCAGCTTCTTAACTATGTTGTCCCAGAGATGTTATCTCTGTCACTATGACGGGCTCAGCCTTAGCCAGCATCAAGTGCAGTTTGGGGAAACTTCTAGCAGTTTCTTACAGAAGCCACCCCCATAGCTCCCCCATTATGGGGGAATGGCTGCTGTTTTATCCAGAGCACTGTCTGGTGATCTGACAAAAGCTTGGTGCACAGGATTCCACTCAGTGTGAATCAATCCTACTAAATCTCCTACTCACTGCTGTTATATGGACAGTTGTGTTTATACAGGCTCTGGAGTAAAATCACTGCCAGAAAGATGGGTGGTCCTGTGTATTTCTCATAGGGAAGAAGAGACATAGCGTATACAGGTTTCAAAGGGTGTCTTTGTTGTTAAAAGAGCCAACTTAAGTCCAGAACTGATGCCTGCAATTTTTGGAACTTCACATTAAGCATCTTAAAACAAATTATTGCTACAATATATGAATCATTTGATTTCAGCAAGCACTCACCAGAAAATATTATATTAAACCTCAGACCCTCAGCCCACAAGTTTTGTGTGTCAGTCAGAAGACAACTACCATGGACCAAAGTCATCTTTGCTGGTTTGCATCAGCAAAAATACTACCAAAAACCCTGCCAGAAATGTCTCAGACTGTTCCAGGCTAATGTAAAAGCCTTTTCTGTTGAGGAAACAGGACTGCAAAGTGGCTCTGAGGGCAGGGGTAGTTAGAACTGCTCCACATTATATCAGTGACCCTGTCTGAAAGTTACATTGACCTACATTCATCTTGTATAAAAACCCAGAAAAATCTAAATAGAAAAATTACTCTATATTTTAAAGTAAGTCTAAGATCATCATTGTTCCTGATAGTGAGCTAAGAAATATTTTCATGTTTTGCAGAGAAACTTCTGTTAAAGAAAATACAGTACAACTTGTAACCTGAAAAGTAAATCAGAAATTATTTAAAGTCAGGGATAAAATTTAGGGAACATTGAAAGGAGAGAGTTTTATTATTAAAGGGGTTAGAAATTTTGTAGTTGAACCATAAAATTTTAAAAGAAAAGAAAACCTCCCAACGCTTTTTTTCATACATAAATATTTTAACACGATCAAACTGATTGTTTTCCCAGCTTTACCTTAAATATAAATGTCATGTGACACCTGAAATAAGCAAGATGGAATTTTCATTTTGCCAATGCTATAGCAAAACAAAGCATGTTGACACAGTAAGAGCAATCGTGGGTAGCTTGTTTTCTTTTTGCTGATAATTTTTATGTAATTTTGTGAATATTTTGAGGTATATTCTGCTTCATTTGTATCACATTTATGATTAACCAGATTTTCACCACTTTGATATCAAAGAGCCAGTAGATGGCAGAATGGGTTTATTTATTGTCAAGCTGAGCCCGATTACCTCTGCTCATTTAACAAATTTAGACCCTGTGGAGAAAAGATATATTTGGGCTATGGTCCACAATGTGGCTTTGGCTGATTGCATGTGTCCATTTTGCATGTATTGCAGTTTTTATCTTTTCTATTGAATTATAGAAAGATAAAATACTGACATATATCTCAGAGAGACCTTCTGATGCCTGTATAACCTATGTCTCTTCTTTCTCTTGAGAAATATACAATTTGGGGTTTGTTTGTTGTTATTTTCTTCAAATAGACCAGTGTAAGAACTTTAAAATGTGAGGGGGAACAATAGTGATTCTCTGCACTCTTAATGGAAATTTGTAGGAAAATCCCATTTTGCCTGACCTCCAGCCTTACCTCTAGCCACAAGTCTTGTTGGCACACATTGATTGAAGATGTTTGTATCACATTTGGAGCTGATTTCTGGAGACTGCCTGGGTACAAAGATTCTATTTTAAAAAAAATATTTATCGATTTTTTTGAGACACTGCTTTTTTTCCTTCTGCAATGGGATTAAACCAAAACTTTTAGAAAGCTGTCAAGATCAATCAAAAAATGAGGAAGCTAGAAAGTAGCCCTCACCAATGGGTGTTAGCCTTGGGGGTGAAGTACAGCCTGTGGGATAGAGAGTCCAAACACAAATTCCTGCTCTGTCTGATATACTTGGCCTTCAGTCATGCTGAGATGGGCTGGTCATGCTTTGTCTTGGGCTTCTGTGTGAGATTCCAGCCTGTCTATAAGAAGTATCACCAGCTGAAAATATCAATGAAATTGTTATAGGTCTGATATTAACACTTAGACCTTTGAAAATCTCAAGTGGTGCTTTCTATACTACTGGCTAAGGCTGATTTATGAAAAAATTCACAGCAGAGAACTAAAGAGAGAAAAAGTCCTCTCTTTTTTTATCTCTGAGATTGTTACAACACTGTTGTATTTTTCTGTTCCAAGGAGAAACAGTCAAACTTTTTGCTTATGATCTCAGAAAACCTGCCTTAAAATACAGTGCCCCATATAATGTAATCTTAGTCGAATGAAGGAGTAGGTTTATTCGTTTATTTATTTATTTGAGAGAGAAAAGCTACCACTAAAACATAGGATATTTTATAGGGCTTCTTTTATAGGACCTCTCATTTTGTTGTTCTTGAAACTTTGTTTTTCTTTCTTTACATTTACTTTAATATAGACTTTTAGGCTTGGTGAGGTGCCAAGTACATAGAGATTAAAGCCATGAGCTGGGTTGCAAATCAGTGCTATTCTTTTAAAGTAGAAATAGTTTACTAAATTGATGTTTATTTAAGCCTAATGAGTGAACTTTGCAATATGTAGTATGCCAGGACCGTGAAAAGACAGGAGACCAGATTATAATCTCATTAAATGAAAAGAAATTGGTGCTACTCCAATATTAAAAACTATCAGGATTTCATCTTCTGTGTTGCAGGCTAAATCCACAGAGGACCTGCTTGGTTTTAATGCTTTATATCTGTGCACCTAATAAGGAATATAGCAGCATAATAGATATTAAATCTGAATTTATCTTCCTACGGAATTTACACAGACTCTGATCATTCCCAATGGGTTCAAAACAGTCAGCATGAATATGCCCACTAGACACTTAAAGGTGAATATATTAAAATACCAATAAGTGCCAGCCACATTTTATACCTTTTCCTGTAAAGCATTGGTGTAGTCAGGCCTGTTCTGTTTTACATAATAACTCAGTGTTTATAGCAGCAGTTGCTTAAAGCAAAAAGCAGAAATTATACAGGCAACACAATGGATTTTACCTGTCATATTCTATTGCTTTCTTCTCTCTTGACCCTCTCTATTGCATTGAGCATTATTTTCTTTCCTTACAGTGAAATTTCCACCATTCGTACTTAACCTGGAGAACTGGACAATCAGAGAATCATAGAATGGTTTGGGTTGAAAGGGACCTTAAGGATCATCTGGTTACAACCCCTCTGCCATGGACAGGGACACATTTCACTAAACCAGCATGTTCAAAGTCCCATCCAACCTGGCCTTGAACACTTCCAGAGGTGGGACATCCCCAGCCACTCTGGGTTGCCTGTTCCAGTGCCTTACCATTCTCGCAGTAAAGAGTTTCTTCCCAATACCTAATCTAAACCTATTCTCTATTGGTAAAAAGCCATTATTCCATGTCCTATCCCTATATGCCCTTGTAAATAGCCACTTTACAGCTTTTTTGTAGGCCCCCTTTAGACACAAGAAGGCTGCTATAAGGTCTCCCTGGAGCCTTCTCTTCTTCAGGTGGAACAATCTCTCAGCCAGAAGGATTTATCCTAGAGGCTGAGAAATCAGTCCAAAATCCTTTGTATCTGCACATATACTCATACAACAACATGATTACATGTAATATTCTTACATGAAACAAGACTGCTCTATTAAAAAGCAATTAGCAAATACAAGAACATCTGTTGTAACTGGATACTTTGTTTACTCTGTTCCTGGATGGATACCAAGCCAATGCCAACAAGAGACCCGGGTCTAGAAAGTATTCGCCACCTCTACATTAATAAATGAAACAAGCTGTGAAATGCTCCCAGTCAGATACATGGACACTTAGATTGTTAAAATAATCCCTACCACAGCTGTGGCCTGGGAAGACTCATGGTGCCCAGAAATATCACCCCACACAGCTCAGGAATGTGAGCATTTGAGGGGCCATTTCCAGCATGCCACTTTCCTGCCTCCAAGGGGGCTTTGGATCCTGGAAAGTTTATGAGCTTCAACATGAGCTGTAGGATACTCTGTGTTGGTTTGCCACAGTGTCTGGAAATGTTCCTGTGTGTTAAATTCCCTACCCTAGGGCAGAACATGTTTCCTAGCTCTCAACCAGGCCAGACTACGAGTTGAGGCAGGGGCCTCTTGGAGCTATTGTCCTGCCAGGCAGTCACCTCTCCTAAGGCTGTATTATTGGTGCATTGCCACAATTAGCATCTGAGCAGCAATTTTTAGTGTCATGATTTTTGATGGCATGTCCTAGGGTTGTCCTAGGCTTGGCCTTTTGTTGCTTTTCCAACAAAATGTCTCAGCCTTCCTATTCCTTCAGTTTTCCTTGAGAGGAAAGGAAGGAAGACAAAATAGGGGCTCAGAGAGTGCAGCAACTCAGCAATGGGGGGTAGAGCTCAGAAGCCTTTGCTTTCCTTGGAGAAAGCTCCTTTCATTGTCAACAGATGGAAAGGGGAAATTGGGGGTGGGCGCAGGCTGCTGAGGGCTGCTTTGATGTTGGCCTATTTGTTTGCTTTCTGCTTCCTGGACCCCCAGCCGAGGGGCTGGGACTGTCAGCTGCAGCAGAGGCACAACAGGATGGCCGGCAGCAGCCTGCAGACAGGACGGCAGCAGATGTCAGCAGCAGGAGTGGGTGGCATCAGCTTAAAGTAAAGCAGGGATAACCTGAAAGGATGAGATCAGGGAGTGAAACATCAAGCTAGGGAACTCTGATGAGGCAGTAGGTGTCTGGGGTGGGACAGCAGTGCTCATTCAAGTGGGTAAAGCACAGGTGGAGACATTTGGGAAGCTACATGGCAGAGCCTTCCATGAATTTGTCTGAAAGTTAATAATTTTCAACCTTGACACTGTTCAACTGTTTGTGAGTGAGGATATCACATTCTAACAGGCTGTGGCCCTACAAGCCTTCAGTCAGCACAAGGGCAGTGGGTGCTAGGCAGTGTGACCTTGAGGGTGGGCTGCTTTGGGCACCAGTTCACTTCAGCTGGGTTTCAGGCAAACCAGAAGGCATGCTGGGATCTCTGTGACATAGCACAGGACAGACTGGCAACTCCTGAAATGTTTTCAGACACCCGAAGGGGTTTTTTTATCCATTAACCTCTCTTTTTTAACAGTATCTCATGGCTGAGAAAAAGTCACGGCCAAGACAATCTCATATTGACAGGTAAGAAAACAAAAATCTGGATACTTTCAGGTTATGTACAGATCCACTGTGATGCTACACAGCTGGTTTAATAAAAGAGAAGATAAATTAGCTCCAGAATTAATCGATCAGAATTCCCATCAAGGGGTTAATCTTGAAAATGGTCACCCAGATGGATCAAACAACTAAATATCAATCTATATTGCACAGTTGCAATGGGACACCCTGGTCAAAACTAGTCATTTATGACATGCCAATAGATACCTTAATATAGTTCTCATACTTCTGTCCTAACAGATGCTTACTTTGTTATTCAGCTGACATAGCCAGCACTAGAAGATGAAAGTAAATAATATGCAAAGCAATAAGAAAATATACAGTGTAGGGTAAAAACATGGGTCTTCTGTAAAAAAAAGTGACTGTGAAGTTTCTCCTCACAGGAATGTTTTCCCTAAGAGAATTCAAGGAGATGCACATGCAAACAAACAGCATTGATCCAGCTGTGGTGTGCTTGCCCTTCTGTCAGTGACCCTGTCTCAGCTTCAGGAATATGTGATGAATAGTGTGTGTTTTTGGAGAGAGCTCTGGGATTTAAGGGACAAAACTGAAGACATGTGGCATGTCTGATACCTGGGCTACAGCAGGTGCGTGATTACATTACTCTAAACACTGCGAGAAGGCTTGAATTACAGAAGTGAAATGAAAGCCACTGCTGTTTTCTGGAAATCCCTTTTCTCTGAGGCAAAAAGAGAAAGAGAACAGCAGAGGGCAGAATTTCATTTTGTGAAAAACCTGTTTGCAAAGTCATGTCAAAATTGGGAATTATTTGGGATACTTATGCTCTTCCCTTATATTTTGGGGTTTCCAGTCTTCTCAGAGAGAGCTTGTCTACTTTCAGAGAGCAATAAAATTCAATGTCTAAGACTGAGAACATCATATATGCACATACTGGAGCTATGCATTTATAGCAATGCTTTTCTTTATGGAGTCTTTACAGGTCAGTCAGGAATACAGGACTTTAACAGAAACTCCAGATACCACATATAGGTATGAAATAGGTGGGGAACTGTGGCTTAACCATAGCTTCTACTTTTCAGATGAATTCAGAGGGTAAAATGGCACAATATCTAGAATGAGATGTTTGAGTCAAGGAACCATCATTTTCTAGGGGTAATCATCCCGCTAGGAAATTGTTTGCCTCTTATAAGACTGTTTATCATGATACAAGCACAAAACACTTATATCTACTGTGTCTTTTGTCAGCAGTGTATTTTGTTCATTTTACAGTCCTCTTATAGATCAGGATTGCTGAACGCAACTAAGAAAAGATATGAGGTTTTTACAACTACGAAACTGTGTTTTCAACACAGGTGACAGGAAAACAAGATCTAGAATAACCCAAATAAACTACTCAAAGTACATCAATAAAATATTTTATTAACCTTTTTCTGTGACTTTTAAATAATATTATAATTATTAAAATTTGCAAAAAAAATTGGAATTTCTAACATTGGTATTGGAGGTGAGCCAGGCAAAATCTACAACTACAAAATGAGTAATTGCAAACACAAACAATGTTTGTGGATTACAATTATCCATTTTCCCTGGTCAGCTACCATGAATGCATAGATTCAGCTTGAGGCCACAAGACTGATGTCTCCAAAGTCTGACGGAAAATTAGAGATGAGAACCAGTTTGAACGAACAAGCACCAATGCAATCACCCTATAAAACTCAAACCAACCCAAATGGGAAAATAGATGGTGGGAAAAGATAAAACCTACTATTTTTGTTTTAAATAAGCATTTCACAACAAAAGAAAGTACAAGCCCCAGAACTCTTGTCCTTTTTGTGTTTGGCCAAAGTTATAATAGAAGCAACAGAACAGTGGGGGGAAAATCTTGTTTTTCAGAATAACTGGACTGAACAGACTTTGCTTCGGGGCTCAGGCTGTTAAAAAATATCACACTGAGTCTCCTCAGCTGAGTCTTACAGGAGAAGGACCAATGTGCTGGCTGCTGTTCTAAGTTCAGCTGTAGAAGTTTCAGTGTGCCTCTTGCCATCCCACTGCACAGAGTTTTATGTGTGATTGAGCATGCTGGCTGCATGCACGGATCTTATGTTCTAGCCACGTCCTTAAAATGACATACATGCCCTAATTGATTGTCTGCAGCCTAGCCATTTCCATAGTCTGTCCACAGAAGTCTGTCTGTCTGCCTGCATAATATATTGACCTCCAAATGTAAACTAATAGTGTGGGCACCCATAGCAGCCTCCTTTTACCTGTATTGTGACTGACAAGCATATTTGAAGAGGTGTTATATTTTCAGTCTGCACAGTCATCAAGGAGGCCTTGCAGTTATATTATCTCATCTGTGGTTATTCAGCTGCAGAAAATCCCCTTTTCCGTGATACAGTTGGAGCCAAATTTACCACATTCCAATTAACTACCTCTGTTAGTATTAGTTTTCATGTGGTCTATTGCTTTTACTTGTGATGGGTTTTTTTTGCATCCAGAGACAAGTGGTTAGCCAAAGTTCAGGATCTTACAGGTTTAGGAAAAATCATAATGATGTTTATGTACAAACAAGTTATGTATAACCCCACACCCCTTAACACAGTAAAAATGAAAGACAGGTAGATTACTTTCCTAAAGTATGTAAGAAGTCACATTATATCAATAAGGTTTCCCAGAAGTCCTTCTCTGAAGAATTTCTCTGCCTCCTCTCGGGATACTTTCGATGCCTTTGCCAATGAGCTGGGGCTTTGCAACTGAATGCCCAAAGTTAATTTATAGACACAGTCTGTTCAACCCTGAATCTGACCTGACCTGTTTTCTTTATGGTAAGCTTTCCCAGGATCCATCAGCATCTCTCTGCTAAGAGTCTTTTACTTCATTTGAGTTGTGCAAACTTCAGTGTGCATCCAAGATAGTCAATGGCAACTATGAATATAGTCCAATGCAGCAATAAAGAAAAAAAAAACGAAAAACCAAACCAAACAAAAAAACCCCAAAAAACCCCAACAACAAAACAAACAAACAAACAAACAAAAACAACCAAAACCCTACCACTAACAACAAAATGTCTCCTGTGTTCCATTTTTCTGTCATAAACTAGGCATTACTGAAGAGGAAAGAAGGGATGCAAGAGCATATAGAAAGAGCGAAAGTAATTTAGAAATTTAGAAATAAGATGATTCACTGTGAGGGCTGTGCTTTTGTAAAGCTGTATATTGCTTTATTCTCTTCATCCTGTAACACACTAGAATATCAAAAAAAGTAGAAGAAGCTGATGCCTCATCAAATATGTTGTCTTGTTCTTTCTTATTCTAGAGTGTTTATTCTAGACATGGTGCCATTTCAGGCTTCTCCATTGTAGTATCCACATGCACTCCTGGCAGTGTATTTCACTCTGAGCTGATCTGTTTGAGTGGAGACTGGTCCTTTCTCCAGATTTTTTTGCACTGTAGATATGGTCTGTGATGAAAGCAATGAGAAAGAAATAATATTCACTTCCCATTCTGTGTTTCCTTTTTCTTCTTGAAATGCAAAGATATTAAGTTCACTATGCTGAAAAGCCAGGACAGAGCAGATTTCCTGCACTGCACTACAAATAAGGCCCATGTTCTAGAAATACAGGTCTGAGAACAGATTTCTACCTCTCACACTATTTGCTGCTCTCTGCACTACTGTTACAGACTGGTCTGCCCACCTCTCATAAAACTCACCCTTGTTCTGAAAGCCTGTGGGATCCTTGAGGAACAATCATGCTGTGCAGTAGAGATTTAAAGACTTAGAAGGTGCTTAGACCTCATACTGGTCCTTTGCACAGGAGGAACATTTCATTCAGTATAAAATTTGTTTACAGTAGAATCTAGTTTTAATAATTGATCTTTCAGATTGATTGAAAGCTCATGCTACCCTTTAGCTATCAATCTTCCCCAGAACACATTTAGTCATTACTTTTATATACTAAAAGCAGGTAACCACAGTATTGTATGTCTGTTATGACTTCAGTGGACACTGTAGCATCACTGTCTGTGGTATCCCTTTTCTGGTTCCAATCTAGAATCAAGTACCTGCTTGAGACACTTGACTTCAAAGTGGTTCATTTCTGCCCTGAGGGGTGGATTTTATTTTGTTTGTTTTTTGGTGAATGAGTACTTGCTATGGCCACATCTGGATTTTCATTTCTTTTGAAGCTAAATTTCAGTAGGTGCAGTGCTACACAATATACTTATTCCAGCTTAGCCATGTCAATTACTTTATAAAGGCCCCACACTTTCTTCCTGTGCTATGTTGCATGCCTTTGTGTTTCTTTGTGTTTTCACAACTGCTGTAGATCTTAAAAAGAAAAATCTTCTGTTTTTTAGGTAGAATGACCTGCATGTGGCTGCACTGTTATTGATGCTGAAACTTAGTACATTAAAGATAAGAATTGTTTCCAGATATGTTAACAATAAAATCTTTCTCTGAGGGTAAGGTAATGGGTTCATATTTACAAGGGAAAAATCAGATACTGAAGCAGAATAGTGGGCAAGATCTAATATCAATCTCTCATGGTTGCTTTTTTCATTGGTCAAGTATCTTAATATAAGCATAAGTTTTGGATTTTTTCCATGTAAGATTATTATGAGTATTATTTCAATCACCAGTCATTTACTGTTTATTGTACTGATATAAAAAGTAAATAATGATAAATTAATGATAAATTAAGAATCTGAGAAAAAAATGTTTTAAAAATACTTGGGAATTGGGCTAGCTTCTCAGAGTTCAGATAAGATGTTCAGAAATATCTTGTTTTATCCCATTTATCTTCAGTGCCAAGGACTGAAAAACCCCAGATTTGTTGTTCTTTCTCTTTCATCCATTTACATCTCATGTAGAACATTTTTTCATAGGAAGCAGTCTCCAATCATTCCTGCAGTTATTAAACAGCTGCCAAATTTTGGCCTGAAATTCTCTGTATCTTTATTCCATTAATTTATTAAGCCATAACCCCACCAGATGAAGTTACCAAAACCTGAATTAAATATGCAATTACAAAACATAAAATTTGCCTGAAAAATATTGTAAGTACCTTTCAAGACCTGACTTTGGGCTTCTGCTATTTTCACCTTATAGTGACTGAAACTCCATCTGCATATTTTATAATAGTGTACAAAGACAATCCCAGATCCTCTCACTTCAGTCATTACATTATTTTTGCCCCAGGAAATATACACCAACAAATCCAGGTTCTGGAAGACAAATAAAGGAGGAAATGAACTTACAATTTCATCTGGAAAAGTAAGTTAAATCCAGTCACAGCTCCCACTGAAACCAAAAGATAGCTTTTTATATGTCTCTACATGTTAAAGGTATACTATCAGATATTTATTATCAGATCTTAACCACCATGTAATATGAGCATTGCAAAGGTTGAAATCATGTGGATGTAAAGTTGGAAGGAACTTTGAGAAATCCCACAATCCAAAGCCCTGCCTATCTTGTGAGATCTGTATGGCTGCAGTATCACCCTAATCCCTCCTTATCTTTAATAGCATTCATTCTCAAACATATCCATATGGGTGAAGGACATACAGCAAGTCAATAATGGGCAGGAGAGGTAGGAATGAGCTGGAGCACACTGGAGTTTCTGGAAGTCACAGATATTTCCAACAAAGGGGAGACCAAAAAAACAGATTTCCTAGTCCCTGCCTGGTCTTCCTACAATCAAGTCCGTTTTGCAGGTGAGACAGAAAATTTAAGATACAGCCTCTCATTCACCTTGCTGAGTGTGTTACATAGAATCAGGTTCACACGAATACATGATACAGAAATAGGAGGCCACATTGTTATTCCCTAGTTCTGCCTTTCTTTACTTCTCTAGTACACTTCTGCTTGAGTCTTTTACTCTAGGCAGTTACCATGATCAGATTTGATAACTCCCTCTGACCATGAGAATTCTACTATTAGTAGACTTTTTTCCACCAAATAGAGAAAGGAAACACTGCACTGTGTCTATTCACTGCTGTAAAACATCCTTAAAATTTGCAGTGTCAGTCAAAGATGAAAGGAAAAATAGAAATAAATCACACTGATATGAATGTAACACCTTCATCTGTCCCTGTGTCTGTCTCATACGTAATTTCTTGCTCTCTGCCAGATGTGTGGGCTGCTTTCTTCCAAGTTTTTCAGTTCAGACTTCAGTTCAGATGAAAAGAAAAAATTTTTCCTAAGATTTTTTAAATTACTTTAAATTAAAATATGTTGTTAAGACCATTTTGGGGCAGAGTGGCATCCAGGAACCAGCAGGGAATGTCACAGTCAGCAGAGATTACTTGATGTCATATGCATCAGAGAACTGGAAAATGCCTTGTTTGAGGATGGAATGAGGGAAAGGAGCATTGCACTGTCAAATGGAGCTGCTGGTAAGAACTACAGGTAGGAAAGAGACAGAATAGAAGGAAGGTGTGCTACTTTTGGTTGGTTGAGAGTGAATTTTCTTCGTAGTAGCTGGTATGGGACTGCAGTTTGGCTTTGTGCTGGAAACAGTGTAGATAACACTAGGATATGTTAATTACTGCTGAGCAGGGCTTATGCAGCACCAAGGCCTTTCCTGCTCCTCACCCACCCATCAGTGAGTGACATATGAAGATTGAGGGTAGAAATTGGCAGTGGCTGCTGGTACTCAGGCACTGTATAGCCATTGCTTAGTTGATGGTGGGCAATTACTCTTTTGCACTAATTGTTTTTCCTCCATTTCTCCTTGTTGGCTTTTTCCTCCTTTTTTTTCTTCCTTTTTTTTTAATGATAAATTTCTTTATCTCAACCAATAGTTTTTACACTTTTACACTGTTAATTCTCTACACCACCCCACTGGAAGGGATAGGGGTTGCAAGTGAGAGGCTGTTGGGTGTTTAGATACTTAATGGAGTTAAACCATTACAAATGGAGTCTGGGCAAAAGCTTGAACACTGGTGAGAAGCACTGTGGTTAGGGGATCATAATCCCTCTCAAGTCTCA
>NW_005054622.1:237846-322416 GCF_000277835.1 Geospiza fortis
GTTACTGCTGTTACTCCTTGCTGACAATTTTGTCAGCGTTGTTGTCAATGGCTTAAACAACAAAAATACTCTGAAAATTAATTCTGAAGTTTTCTTCTGTTCAGAATTAATGTGGAAGTCAGTACAACGATAGAAAAAAACTTTTTTGATCTGATTTTTTTTTAAACAAAATTAATTGGGGCTCAGCAAGGACTTGCACCAGTGGTGCAGCGTAGCCACCTAATGAAAGAAAAGCATTTTGGAATCACCCTTCTGCTCAAAATTGAAAGCTGGCTGTCACTAAGATGGACCCAGTTAAGGCAGCTGATGTTGTGGGGACCTGTTTTTATCCTTGCCTCAGCTGGGACTATCCAATATAATCTCCTAAAATAATTAGTGTTGATTGTCTATTAGGTGCTGTATACAATTACACCTACTAAAGAGTTGTACCTGAAGGAAAAGAGCCAATAACAGTGTGTATCATCTGGAACTCTCAAGTACAAGAAAGGATGCACTATATTTTAAAAAGTTTAGGTCCTAGATAACTCAAAGTTGGCATCTGAAATTAGCAAGTACCTCTAACCCTACCCCATGCAAGTTTCATATCCTTGCATATGAAAAGAGGGACAATATATACCACTCCTCAGGGAAGTTCTGACGATACCCTAAACAGTATTTCTAAAGTAATTGCCTGTTTCAGAGTTATGAGGACATAGAAAAGCCTAAGAGAACATAAATAATAAACACAGTGGGAAATAAAACCACCACTGAAACAACTGCTAAGTAAATACGAACTGCCTGTTCTTTGCACTGGATGGAAAAAAGACCGTGCAGTCACAAAATTAAAAATTATATTACAATAAAATATTAAAGGACACTGAACTAAAATGTTTTCCTCCAACTTTTTTTTTTAATTTTCAATTTTATATTTATATTTATCATCATCTTATTGTTTGTAGCACAATCAAATGACCTTCAGGGTTTTTTTGTACTATGAAGTACATGATTACATCATACAGCCAAAAGAATTTTAAGTCATTCATACTGAATCATGGGATTAATCACAGGAAGAACAATCCTAAGTGAATTACATAGATCATATCAAATGAATGGAAGTAAAACCTTTCTACTTACCGTGCTTCACTCCCTGTACAGCACACTGCATAGACCATTTTAAATTCTTGAACAAATATGGAAATTTTTGAGAAACTAATTTCCAATGCCTTCTTTCAAAACCAGGATTAATTTTTCCTGTTTTGTCTAGTAAGCTATTAAGCCTTAGGTGCTGTGGTTTCAGGTGAAAGAATAATATGGGTAACTGGCATATGGTCCAGTCTGTTGGCTGGATGTGAGCATCCAAAGCTTCACCTTAATTACAAAGGCATCCCTGGGGTGAACACACCCAAATGTGTTGCTAAGAATTAGATCAAACTGCCACATGTCTTATCCTGCAGTAAATCAAAATATTCTCAGATTGTTTCTCTATTTTACTACACACTTAGTACAGATCAATACATATGAATCGTGATACATCTTACACAGTGACTTAGGAACAAGAATTTAAAGACATTGATTACCACTTTCAGCAACCAGGTCCTCAAACACAGACTTTTAGAAAAAGTTGCCATGATATTCCCATGCTAGCCATCTTTAAGAATCACAGTGGTTTTGCCCTGTCTCTAGCCCAGCTGCTCCCTCACCTCTCGTCCCTCATTCAGCAGATGAGCAGAAAACCACTCCTCATGGTTTTCTCTACAGCACAATAACCAAACACAACTAAATTCACTCCAGTTAATTCATGCCCCGAGGTGCCCTAAGATTACTCAGAATCAAACAAGTCATTGTTATCCTTGGAAAGCAATGGGTGGTTCTTGGCTACAAAATTAAATCAGTTTAAAAATAGCTGACAGCACCTGGGTTAGCTGAGGCAGAACTAAGCAGAGCTCAGCTGCATGGACAAACAAGAACTATTTTCCTTTTATACCTAGTCAGAATTAGAGGATAACAAAGCAGCTTGACATAACATGAGGAGAATTGCCATTCTGTCACCTGCAACTCAGGAATGCTGCAAGGCTCAGATTGGTGCCGTGCTTTGCCCCTTCTCACTGTTTGAATTCTCAGGTTTACAGTTACCATCATCAGGGTATTAAAGCTTTGCAGGCATCATCTACATCTGTCTGCACCTGGCAAATCCTGCATTCTCCCCCTTGTATAAATCCTACTGCTGAAAAGTTGGTTTATACATTCCATGCACCCAGGGTTAACCTTGCAGTTTTAAAAAACCTCTGACTTATAAGCTGCATAAAAGGGAAATTAGAAACCAGAGGGAGGGGAGCAGACAACAATTAAACACACTAAAATTAATTAGGTTTTTTGAAATGTGCTGGTGGCCTGAAGAGAAATATGCCAGTTTCTAAACCCTTTCAGTACTTTCATATGAGATAAATTTTTCAGTTTCTCTGCTTTCTATCTTATGGTCATTTTGGCCTTGAATGAAGCCCCAGAGATATACTAGTTTACTCCAGATAAGCATCCATAAGATTACTTCCTTATCTGAACTTTGTTCAGAGCTCTTTGTTTGAGAAATCAAACCATAAATCAACTTCCTTGTGGTATTCATAGGAATTATTTATTGTTAGCTAGACTGGAGACAGTGTAAGACACCCTTTCTTGTGGTATTTTGGGACTTTGGATTGCAGCAAGATTACCACAGGCTCCCAAAACAAATATGGACACACACACAAAATAAACAAGAAGGACCTACCACAAATCTGTGCTATTTGTGAAATGCTCACTATCAGAAAAAGGGAACTAAATTCAGTTCTCTCTCCTGGTATCAACCAGGACTAATACTCTTACCTTCAGTGAAGCTATTCTGAATCATCAATAATTTAACTAGGATGGTATCACAATAAACACCTTCAACTGAAAATTTGGTTTTGCCATCTTCTCTCCTGATGTCATTGACTGAAGGAAGCTACATGACAGGACAGAACTAAGTTTATTTTCTTTTAAAGAAAAAAAAAAAGCTGTACCCAGAAGATCCCATCTCCTGTATCTCAAAACAGTCTCCAAATAATCTACCTAGACTTTGGTAGACTTTTGGTGTCAATCAAAGTAAAAAATTATGCTAAAATACAAGAATTTTTTTCCAAGATAATTGCATGTTGTCCTCAATTGAAACATGACTGTAAATGTGCCATGCAGGAGAAGAACATTTCCCCACAGAGTATTTGACTGGAAGACTGTTTTAATTTAGTGGTGAAAGTTGATTTGCAGTGGCTTGTACTGTGCATGTTTTGAGCATCCACAAAGTTCTCCAGCTGATTATAATCATTCATATATTTATTAGTGTGGGGTAATCTGAGATTATTTGCTTTCTGCTGTGGAAGGTGGTGATTCAGTGTCTGTGCAGTCTCCAAAGCCTGCCTTTTGTTTCTAACTCTGTTTCTTCAGAAAACAGTGTGGCGCACTCTGGAAATAGTGTTTGCAGGAAAAGCATTATCAGACATAAAGAATCGAAAAGTTTGTGTGGCACACTCTTCAGAATTTAAGTTTAAGAATTTATGGTTCTGCTACTGAGTGGGGTGTTCAGAAATCATCCAGTTTTCCTGTAAGAAGCAAAAGCAACAGGGAATTCAGCTCAGATGGGAACAGTGGGAAGTCAGAACCCCCCCTCCCCCCCCATGTCAACCACCTTGTGACACCCAGCTACAGAGAGATGGTTTTTTTCAGGAAAAGTGCACTAGGATTAAGCCCTGGTCAAGAAGAGCTGGAGAAGGGTCATGGACGATGCCACACGGTCTTCTCAACAGCTGCACTATCTACGGGATGCCAGAGTACCGGAGTGCTGGCTGGTGAAAGAGATTGAAGACAGATAAATACGAAACAGCAAGAAGGACCAGAGTGCTGGGAGATACAGGAGGATGAGAAAACAGTGGAGGACAAATACAAAAGCTTTGGATTTGACTTCCTCCAGTTGCTGAACCATTCCTCAGGCAAGAGGAGAACTGCTCAGATGCCACTAAGGCTCTGTGGGAAGTGGGTTTGTGGCTAAGGATTTCCAAGCTGTCAGTGTGAGACTGCTTAACCAGTTGTGTGTCCCCAATGGGGCATGGTCAGGAAGAAACAAGAGTATATGGGAATTTACTTCAAAGAAAACAGGAGATGGAGATCTGTGTGAACTTGATGGAGGAAGGAACAGATGAAGAAAGTAAAGAAGAAAAGAACTGCTGGAAAGCCTAAAATGGGACACACCTGCTGTACTCTGCTAACTGAATTTATGGAGTTTGCAAAATACAGCCAGATTAAGTTCTCTGAAAGCAAGAAAGTGTAAATGTCTCACCTTCTCAGATAGGCTGAAAACTTCCAACTGCAAATTTCAGGCAAATTCATATGCAGTTCCTGAGCTGACAGGTAGCCTGAATCACAGAAGGCTCAAAAGTCATTAGACCCTCAGTGAACTCCATAGAGTGCCAGAGGAATGTCTCTTTAATATCAGCATTCAATGCCCTGTGAAGAAAAATACAAAGGCTGGATTTCAATGGGTCAAATGGTGATCTCTGGGATTTGGACACTTCCATCACAACTTGCAGTTCCATATTCCCACCACAGTCAACAATGTCCTGGTCAGTTAAGTTCAGTCCTGATTCATCTAAACGTCAGCCAGACATTTTAAAGGTCCCTGATGAATCACACCCTTGAAATACCCATTTCTTTCCATTAGGTGGGAAGGGAATTGAGGGTGACTTAGTCAGAGAAGAGCTACACCCAAAAAGTCAAGTTAAAAGGCTAGGGAAAAAGAAAAAAAAAAAAGAGAGAGGAGGGATAAGAAAAATGAAAGCTGTAATTTCAAGGTCCCCCCATGTGACAAAGATGTACCTAATGAAGACCAGAACCCCTAGTTTTATTGCCAAAGAAGGCAAATTCTGTTGTGGATGAAGAGGGGCAGGGAGTTCCCACATTAATTCAGTTCCCACAACTAAAACTGGAATTTGGCCTGTTGCATCAAAGTTTGTCAGCATGACACTTCAAAATCCTTTAGTTTAACACTCTATTCAATTCTGATTTTGCCAGTTGCTGTGCTGTTTTATCTTCACAAATCCATATGTTTCCCAAAGAATACACTTTTCCAAACATAAATATCTTCAGCTGTTAAATCTCAAGGAAGCCAAGTTCAGCTACAAGACAGACAGACTCCCAAAAAGTTAAAAGTAAGAAAAAAAGGGTCACAAATATCTTGCCTTCAAAAATACCTATGCTTTTCCAGATACAGTAAGCCGAGAAGGCAACAGAACATCTGAGGATTTCTTGTGATGTTGCACAACTCTGGGAAAAATATTTCTAGGGCTGGGAATTTAAAACCAAATGGTCTTCAGTTACTTGTATGGTAATATCCAGAATACACCAGTGCATCCCAGTGTGGTGCTATTAGATTAAGCATTCTCCTTTTCAAATATTAGTGCATATTTATGGTAGATCACTAAGCTAACCCATTCAGAAAAGAGTGGATATGAAAATGTTCTCTGTCATCTGTACAAAAAATTGAAAGTAACATTCCTCAGGTTGAGCAGCAAGCCTCAGTCCATCAGTGGTCCCCTTAGAGAAAGTCCTTCCTTAAAAATTTGGAAGGGGCATTTAGCTGTCCTTCACACAAAAGACTCCTGAAAGCCAACCAGAAAGCTGAAGTCAGTTTACTGAGGAAAAAGTGCATTTGGACGACAAAAATTTTCCTCCTTCTGTTCGTAATCTCAGGATTACTTAAAGGAGGCAATGCCTCCCCATCTAGTTGGTGAATGTACTTCCTTCAAAAGGAAGGCTTTGTGGATAAGGAAAGGGAATGCCCAGCCTTCAATGATGTGAAGGCTACAAAAGAGGTTATTCACATGCTAATGAACAAAATCAGCTTTGGGGAAGTCTCTCCTGCGTAGTTTGCTATTTTTAGTTTCAACATGGCTTTCATTCTTATTTAGCCACAATATTTAATGAAGACAATGCACCTTTCATTTAACTGAGATGAACTTACACTTTGAAATGGAGTACAACTCCCAAAGTCATTAATAACAATTAATATCCCCATGAGGTGATCTGTACAGGTGTTGTCATGCAAAAGAAAAAACCCAAAGCAACAACTCAAACCCAAGCCTAACAACATTCCCCATCTCCAGGAAGAAAATTTCACCACCTTAACTCCCTTATTTTACTGATTTTTTGGTACGTGACATGTATAGAAAGGAAGGTAAAACATGGTCAGGACTGGCCAGCAAGCAAGAAATTCTAACTTTGAGACAAGAGGTTTCCACAAAAATCTGGGTAGTCTTTTGTTTTCCCCCTCTTCCTGCAAATACAACTCCTAAGTTTCCATTCTTTTCAGTGATATTATTTCTACCATGTAACCCCTTCAAACATTGAACACAATTGAGCTAGACATTTTCTATAAGTCTTAATAAATTGGAAAGAGAAGGTTGCAACATGCAATTCCTGTTCCTTTCCCTCATTTGACAAACAGTGAATTTATTCAGATACAGTTACAGCATACAGGAGAATAAGTGATACTCATTTGTCTTATGAATTTTGTTGACTGGAAGCTAAGATAGAGAAGAGATTATTAAATTTATGCTATTTGTGAGTGTTTAAATTTAATATTCATGCTTTAGAATGTATTTTTTGTGAACCAGAATGTAAAAATAACAGAGAAGAAATGCACTATTTATATTTGTTTGGTTAAGATGAGTTGGGATTGGGACTTTTTAAATAAATTTCCTAGGTTTTCATTTATGTAAGGATGGTTAAGGTCACTATCGTTCCATTCACTTGAGGATTTACAAAGGCTCACCCATTATTGCCTTACAAATCAGGAAGTATGCAGGAGAAACTTTTCAGGACACACCTGCATGTCTACTCTGTTTTTAAGGCTAAGGTCCTTACAAAGAGTCAGAGCAACCTGAGTTTTCTGTAAGAATTGAGGAGTCCTGCACCTAAATTAATATAGCTCATATTAAGTATGCAAAGGACTACTGTATCTGTGCATAAATGCAGAAAGACCCATAAATGGGTTTATTTGAAATATTCTTTTCAAAAAACACTGGAAGCCACTTGGTACCTTTTGGTGAAGTGCTTGTTGAGCCAGTAGTGGAGGAGTTTCGTTCTGCAAATCTGCTCTGAACAAATACCAGAAACAAAAATAAACACACGATTCGAAATTCCATGTATCTCCTTATTTTGTAGTGTCTCTTCAGGCAGCTCACAAGAGTGAAATACAGAAAGTGCGTGTGGGCCAGGAGTGGGCTATCCATTTTTCCTTCCCTCAGGGGGGGAGTGGCAACCACTGTTTCTTGGCATTCACTCAGCCCTCCTGCTTTGGCATAATCAGGAGCTGGAAATGTACCGTGACTAAGTCTCTTTTATACCAAATCCAAACATTCTTGTCAGAGTCAGGATTCAATTTGCATTTTCAATGCCAAGGGCCGGCAGACTAACTCTACCCTCTGTGTACTAAGTCAATCCCATAGATGAAGGGAAAAACTTATTCAGCTTAATTTAGATTACCAAGGGACAATTCTGAGATTTACTACGTGAATTATCATGAAAAAAATTACAGAATGTGAGAAAAATGGTCCTTTTTGTTTCTTTTCCGAAGATCTGTTGTGTCAGCAACAGTCTGAAAAGGTGATTTTTATCTTCAGACAGGACTGATCCATTTCTCAGCTGCTTTAAAGATGAAAATCCTACAGTAAAGCCCCCACACCTCCACTACCAGTCAAGAGTGAGTGGTGCAACCATTGCAGGATGGAAGAATTCAAAGAAAGAGAAGGTAGGGAATCAGATTGCTAGCATAGTTATGGAGATATCTCCTCAGAAATGTAAAGTCAGATTTCAAACATTTATAAAACTTTAATAAAGCAGGTTGTCAGACTGAGAGCTGGGAGAATATCTTGATTATATTACCTGACAACTCAGCTCTATATTCAGTTTCATACTTGGCAGACTTTTTACATCTCTCCACCTCATTTGTCTGTCCATCTGATGCACTGTATATTTTTTGGGCTCTCTCCTCATCTTGGCAATATTTGCCCCTGAATTTACCTTGTGCATCATCTCTAGAGGAGGCACCATGACACTGATAACCTCCTATGCCCTTGTAGCTTTTTTTTCAAAAATAGACAAGCTTCTTTCTTTCTCATTCACTACCATACTTTGTTGTCACAGTCTGACTGAACCTTCTCCCTTCTGTTCATTTGTATCCCCATGCACAGTATTTTTGACAGTTTGTTTAAAGGCCAGGCTGACATTTTCTAGAAAAGCTCTCTGTCCTTCATTCCTTTTCCCCTGCTCTCTGTTAATCATAAAATCCAAAGCATTTCAGATTCCTATCAGCTCTGTGCCTGTCAATTTCCTTTATTCTTTTGTTTTTCCATTTTTTTACAAGTTCTTCCCTTTCCTATTAAATCATGATCCCCTCAACACCTCATGTTCACTTTCTTCTCCCTCAACAGATAACCCAAATTCTCTTCTTCATTCTCTTATTTACTGAATTTTTTATTTTTTGTTTTTGTGCAGACTTTGTGATTTCTCTGTCCTCTTTAACTCTGAAAAATGGTCTGATTTTACTAAGATATCCTCCACTTTGTATTTCTCAAGGAATAATTTTCCAGCTTTTCTTATTTTCTGGCCTTATATTCTACACTAAATATGAAGAGGGCTTTTCATCTCCTGTGCTCTTTGATGTCAATTTCATGTGATTTTCCTTCATCTGGTGGCTGCTGCTGCCATGAGGTGTCAGGTATTATCTTCTTTAATGCAGAACAAGGCAATAGGGATGCTAAAGGTGGAATGCTAGAAATAAATGAGCCAGAAGGGACAGCCATCAGTAGCATTATAAGGATGTACACATCCTTGAATCACTGCATGACATTTTATCATGTACAGATTAAATGGTCAGGTTAAAGGAGGCAACTGGGTCTTCCCACTAGGGTTGTAATGCTGCAGCACCCAGGTGCCCTGCAAAATCTCCAGTCAGGCATTTTTTCCTTCAAGGGGTGCAAAGGGTGTGCATCACCAGCCAGCTCAATGGCAGTGGGATGTCTAGGGCCAAACTGGCACTGTCTGGTGTGGGATAATGACCATGTTGCTTCACAGTGTAAAGGTGCCAGGCAGGAGCAGTGCCCCACTGAGGCAATTATTCCCACCCCCCTCCACTGATGGAGCAACAGAGCACCTACCCCTCCACTCTATCAAACATGGTGACAGAGGGGTTTAACAGCTCATTCTGTTCCATCTCATGCTTCTCTCATCCACCTTCCCCGGGAGGATTTGGTGATAAACATCCTTTCTGAAGAGTCTATGGCTTTTTAAATGAGTGGAGATTAATGGGAAGGAGAATTGGATATGAAATGAATTTGCAGTTGGGCTAAATTCTATAAATTGTTTTTCATTGGAATAGAGAGAGCAGATGATTGGTGCTGTATATTTTGAGAGTCACTGTTCTGATATGGACCTTTTAAAATTGAAAATGGATACTTCAAATGTGTTACAAGAGTTAAGATTCCACATGGCAAACCTATGATCTGCTCTGCTGTGGTTCAGCAAAAATTCTGTCATGTTCAGCTATGGTCACAAGCTGATTCTACAGCTAGACTTAAAAGAGCTCTGCCTCATAACTATAATTTTCATTTCACTTTAGATTTCTCTTAGTATTTAATTTAAAAAAAACAAGCAAAGAGAAGAGAGGAAAATGAACCACTGCCAGTGAGCAACCTAAAGGTCTCTATTTTAGGCCTCTCTAGAACTGCCTATTTGAGTACCTGTACCTGCATCAGGCACAAGCAAGAGCCTGTCATAGTACCCACAGCCTAATGCACCCCAATATTTTGTCTCTGATATTGACCAGCATTAACAGAAAGGTGTGGAAAGTTCTCCTGCTGCTCTTTAGTCATACCATGGATTGAGCCTAGAAATCTGAGGTTTAATATGTGTCCCATATTTTTTTTGTTTTGATTCTATTTATTCCAGTTATTCTTATGATTCATGTAAATGTCCAGACTGATTAAAACAAATCCTTGCTTCATCTACATTACATAGATTTTTTTCTCTCTTAAGTAAAACCAGCACTGCATTCTAAAGTTTGTGGACCTGAAATACAGAGATTTCTGTCTAAGTTATTTCAGGGTAGATGACACAGAGGTGTTGCTTCTTTGTGAAGTTTCTGCTCTTTTTTAAAGTACAATCCTTGTCAGATCATGATCAGTTCTAACACTTTCTTTACTGCAAAGAGTGAACTTTTGGAAGGTTAACCTTAGTTAAGTTGCTGTAGGTGCCAGGGCTAGATTATCTCAGAAGATATTGTTTCAGGCCTCCATGAGATGTGCACAGCTTTCAGGGGAATCAGTAGTTTTAACATATGGAAAGTTTGTAGCTCAACACATATTTGTTGGATTTGTGTCAAGTGCAGACCTCAATGAAAATTGCTAACTCAAAATCTTCCTCAGATGTTGTCAGTCTTGCTGAGGCAGCAGCTGTAGCTTACTGGCTTCGTGCCATTGTGCAGGTTTAGAAATTGAGCATCTCTTGCTGGCTGATGTGGACTCACAGATGTCTGGGTGCACCTCCTTAATCTTTTCATGCTTTTGTACATACTGTTCTCCTGGGTCAGCTCACTGCCATCTTGGTGTCTTGCCCAGTGCCTAAGTGGCAATTTTGATGTCTTATTCTTCAAAATCAGGATCTTCCTTCATGCAGGCCTTTTCTCTGCCCTCTTCCCTTTGCCCCCAGTTTAACTAACCAGAAAGAAGATAAATCATTGTCTTTCCTCCAAACCCATTCCCCATGCCATTTCTTTCATCACTGTTGATGAGTCTTCCATCTTTCCAGACCCTCAGATTTACAACCATGAAACTACTTTTCACTCCTCACTTCCTAATATTTGAGTCCCCATTCGATTTTGTCTTCTTTGCTTCTATAATCTTCTAAACCTACCTATTTTCCTTCTGTGTCACTCATCATTTTGCTCTTATGGCCTACCTCAACCTCCTTTTGTGAACATTTCCTGGCATCCAGCTTCCCCTCTGCAGCCTGCCTAATACTCATCAGCTAAAAATAATTTCTTCTTCCTCAGCTGAATAATTGTTCCTTTTGTGTTCTAAGTCCTCTTTTCTCCCTTCAACATTCAGTTCAAAAGCCCTGACAGAAGTTCTGTTTCTGCTGTAACCTCATGTCTTGAATCCTGTTGTGTTTTTTGCCCTTCCCACTCCTCTTGTTTCATTGCTGTATCCTCCCTTCCCATCCTTGCATGTGGAATTTGGGTCACATTTCTTTCAGTGTGCAAACTCCCCATTTCTTTCACTTAAATCTCTGCTGACATACCACCTTTGCTGTTGTTTTACCCTAGCATTTTCTTTAATATCCTGCTTACTATTTTCCACTGGAATTGTTCATGCTCCTCCATATCAAAATCACTACTCATGTAATTGGACAACTTTAATGTTTAAGCTCAGTGCTTGATACCACTCAATTCTGTTCATCTCTGTTTTGTACTTCTTCAGTTTAAGTTGCATCCCCTTCTTTGAAGTGGGTGTTCTGGTACAGGAATTCTGTTTTATCACTTAGTGGCTATTTGGAATTGATGTGGCTAATCTGCAGTCAGAATCATTACAAACACCCACAAAATCATTGGTAAGATGACAAGAATAACAAATATTTCTCTTCATCCTTCTGGGGGACCGCAACATCCAGAGTGATCCTCCTTTGTTCCACGCATGTTCCAACCTTCTGCCTTGCAAGCACTCTGCTGGTTTTTAAGTGCATCCTTTGTTGAAAATAATAGACAGAAATTTGGCAAGCACCTTTCCATGAGGATTGCAAAGAACATTTCTGAAAAATTCACTGCTGTGGAAGTTGCATGTACAAGTCTTTTGAGGTGGAATGTCTTGCAGAGAAAATACAGTGAATGCTTAGTACTCCCCTCTTTAACCTTTTGCCTTTAGTAACAGTATCCCAAGAACAAATACTGATGCTTTACCTTTCAAAAACACACAGCCTCAGAGATGTACATTTTATATTTACAGAATTTGGGGAAAATAACCTCTATGAAGTATAGTGGTGAACTTGTACAGCTATTTAAGAACCTTATCACTATATTAGATTAACTTAACAACAAAAGCCTGTCTACATAAGAAAATAAATTATATTATACACTCAGCAGTATAAGTTACTCCCACACACTTGTAGCAAATGTAATTGTTAATGGCAGGAGCCACAAACTTTGTAGCTGAAATGAATTTGACTGGTGCGATCTGTTTGTTTTAATTATAAAAGCTGTTACTAGTGATAGGAGTATTACTTTGGAACAGGCTTGTCAAATATAACTTCTCTCTCTGTAGATATTTTCAGTAAGAGATCTGCTTTTCAAGCCAATAAAATCCCCTCCAGTCTAAAGATGAAACATTATATTCTGTAGAGAAGTTCTACTTCGCCTTCTGAGCATCCAGCTACATGATGTGATATATACATACATACATATTTATTTAAACATCATTCTCTTCTGCAAATCAGTTAATTTTGGCTGCAATCCAGAAATACTTTGAGGCAACTTAATACATGACTTCAACAATAAGTGGTTTCTGCTTGGGTTTCAGTCTGTCTCTTTCATGGGTAATGCGCAAGGATAAGGGTCAAAGTACTTAAGTGTTTAGCCAATACTAATTAAAGCTGAGAAGATGAAGCCTTATTCAAACCGCTATCTACTTCGAACTTGAACAGAAAGTTAATATTTTTCAAAAGTGATTTCTGAATATTCATCTTGTGACTGTTAGCTGAGACAGCTGAACATTGCACACACTAACTTCACTTGGAAGTGGATGCACCTCCGCTTCCCTGTGTTCAGAAACAACATGAATAGATTAGGAACCCCTCCATTTCAAAAATTTCCAGGAGCAGAAAAATTAAGCCTGCTTTATTACTGACAAGATTCCTTGGGAAAAACCAAGCATATGATACAGACCAAAATGTGATATTTTTCCAATATATATTAGTCTACAATACTTCATATACCGTCCCACCTAGATAAAAGTTTAACATTCCAGTTCACATTTCCATAGCCATTCTCAAATCATATATAAAATAATATGCATAGGCATATGTTAGAGAGCAAAACAATTATTCACAACCATGTGGGATGAGAGAAGCTGTGAAACAGTAGCTGTAATAAAAAAAATGCAGATATGTATTATTTTCTCATCAGATTATTGTAGATTAAATGTTATGGTTCCACAAAGAAAATACAAAACAATATAAAAATAGGACAACAGCTATTTCTCTTGTAAAAATATTTGCTGAAGGAATAAACTCCTTGAAACCTTAATGTTGACATCGCCACAGTTTAAACAAAAACATCTTTAAGGCACTTGGCTTCAAAGATTAATTCTGTGTGTGGGAATAGGAGCTCTAGCAATGGGACCAGTTTCCTGGGCAGGTCTGATTTATATGTGATTTGTAAGGCAGACTTGCCAAGTTTATGCTCCCAGTGCAATTCTGAGGGCCAAGGCCTATTCTGATGCCAGCCAGCACAGCACCACTATTTACAGACATACCTAATAAAAATGAGCCAAGCATGTGTCTCAGAGTTCCTGGAATAGTCACTTCTATACTTAACTATTAGAGTAAAGTATTCCAATAAGATGTTTGCCAGACTGGTACAACTAAGCCCTGGTTCTAACTCTGATGAAGTTTACTGCAACGTATATGTTATGCATCAGTGTTGACATGGGTGTGCTCATTTATAAGCATAGGTTTATTTAAAGTGATTTGGTCTGGAGGGATCTAGTACATATTTGTGGGAAAGACCATAATATTCACTGGCATATGTATACAGACATATGCCAAAATTTAAAAAAAAAAAAAGTCAAGTAACTGCACAAGGTTGTATTACTGGCACCAGCAACTGAAGTCCAAATCTTAGGTAAATCCCCATCCATAGCCTTTCCACCATATGTACTGCTGTCTTGCTGACCTCAGTCCATAAAATTTTCAGTTAATTTGGAGAACCAGTTCCACAAAGGACAAACCCCTATTACCCTGGTTTGAAGAACAAATGGGATTCAGATATTTGCCAGAGACAGGACCGAGTTATTTGCATCAAGTGTGTGTTGCATTAGGACTACTGTCACATTCCTCCAGGGTGAAAGACATGATAGTTTTACGTGGGTATAATATTAAGGCCATGGTCTGGTGAAGCAGGCATGCATCAAGCATCAAGGTGCCAATCAATATGTACTCAAGGGGTTTTCCACACACAGGCTAGACAGGATTTCTTTTTTGTTAAACACCTATTCCCTTGAAAACACTGATTTATTGAAACTGTAACTATTCAGGAAAAAGTCTAGTTTTTTCAAAAGCTTTTTGTGAGGAGTCTCAGATTTAGGATGACATTTCTCACAAGGCAAGAAGAGAGCTGTGCCCCATGCTACATGGTGGTTTGGAGTTCTCAGGCGGGTGGTGGTGAGGCTCCAGAAGCTGAGGGTAGCAGCTTTTCATTATGAGGCTTCTGTGTTTTACCAAGTTCCAGAGAAAAAAAAAAAGAGGGTTTAGATTCTTCCTAACATAAAATGAAAACAGAAGCTGAAATTTGGTGTGCCTGTGCATGTGTGTATGTATGCTGTGTAAGCACATGTATTGTGCTTGTTCTTGTTTCCCAGCCACTGCTATCACACTGTTGATGCATGGTTCTGGCTTAATATTATATTTTTTGAGGTTAATATTTTCTATTAATCCATCAACAGAGGCCCATCTAGCTGCTGGATGCTCTGGGACTTAGAGACCCTGTGAGGCAGCTGTAATCTGCTCTCTGTACAGACTGTTTTGTGCCAGACATAGATAATTTTCACAAATTCCTAGACAGTAGTGTTTTGTGAAGACACAAAATGTCCAGATGTGAACTGAGGTCTATATTCTCAGCTGGGGAAAATGGTGTAGCACCGACTTCAGCTTTGCTACACTGAAGTACATGCAAAGCCACAGTTTGCATTTGACCCACCACTTAGGACAACACCACAGTGCATGACTGCAGATCTTTTGAACCATTCTGGGTATGTGGCAAACTGGGACATTTCTATTTGGCATGAGGCCATCATATGAAAGCCACATTTCTGTTTTCCAATGTGGAAAATTTTGCTAGTGAATGTTCTGGGTGAATTACAGAACTTAGGCATTTGGTAAAAATGCCTTCAATTCCTTGCAAATTGCTCCATGCAGATGCTAGCCTGCAACCTTCCAACATGTAAGTATGAAATATCATGCCAGGGGCATATCTTGCAAATTACTTGTTAGGGAGCAGTGTCATAATCAAGGAAGGAGAAGAAAGAAGCTTTCTGTGTAACAGAAAAGTTGTCCAGTACTCATGCCAGAAATTAAATCTGATTGTGCAGGTCTCCCAAATGTTTGATGATGTGGTTCACTGAACTTCATACCTGAACAAGTTGTGTTGTTTTTTTAAATTCATAATAAATATTGTTTTCTTTTAAAAAGACTTAATAATGGTCAGCTGAATTTCAGTGTGAAGCATGTCATGTGATGTCATAAAGCAACTAATTCTAAGAGCAGGTGCTGCAGAAATGTTTTTGATGCAGTTGTAGTTGCTTTAAAAAGACACAATCATCCCCTCCTAAAGACAGAAGGAGTTTAGAAATTGCCTTCTGCTGCTATCAATGCAAATAATTTATGCATTCTCTCTTTTCAACTACCTAGAGACTTTTCCTTTGAGCAAGCAGTAGAACAAGTAGGAATTCCTCAACTATCTAAGACTCCTGATTGTCAAGATTCTCATAATTAGAGAAACAGTGTTGTTTTCAGGATAAACCTGGAGATCCACCACCTGAAGTTCTTACACCTCTTCCTACATTGCTATTGATATTTTGGTGCGACCTTAGGGAAGCTGTGTTATTTATGCAATGCTTTAATTATACTGCTTGGAAATAGAACATGATGACATTTTCTTTTCTTTGTTCAGCCTCTAAACATTTTTCAATTAAGAATACTATGTGGCTGCAATCTAGGGAGTGCTGACCTCAGATGCAAGCTTTCTGCTAAATTCAGCTTGTTTTATCAGACCATCTAAAAGTAAAGGATTATTAAATGCTGCTGATGTATTTTAGAAAGCCTTTCACTCTGAAGTGCATCAGGTTCCAAATGCTGTTTACTCCACTGAGGCTAACAGATCTTAGGATGACTTTTTGTTTGTAGTTTCCTAGTGTCTAAAATTCTTTGAAAATTCTTGTTGTTATAGTTTCAATTAGCCAGAAGCTGCAAGATGACCCTGGAGCAAACTCTTGCAAACCTTTGAAACTCAGCAAGGGCCTCTGAGGCCCAGATTCTATTCAGCAGAGGACCCTTGTGTGTGGTTTTGTGTTTTATAGCAGAATTTCCCACAGTTCCACTTTTAATATCTTTTAAAAATTATTTTAAAATAAGCCAAAGAAGGAGAAATTGCCTAATGACATAACAAAAAGCCTGAAAGAAGCAAAATAGTTTGTGATTCAAAAAATGGTACTGCAGCTTTAAATACCTTATCAAATTGTTGAACCCAAGCCAAACTTCAATCATATTTGCAGATTTGGGTTTAAATAAAGAGCACTGCAGTTGAAAATGGAACGCTCTCACTTCATTGTTTACACTTCAGAAAAGACAGCTCTGGAGGCCAGCTCTGTTGTGAGTAATAGTTTCAGACTGATTTTGTTTTTTGCTCCCTTTACATTTGGGCATAGAGGTAAACCACTACATATAGTTAGGTCAAATATGTGACCAGAAATTCAGTATGTACTGCTTGTGTTTCTATATGACACAATTAGAGCATCTTTCTGAAGAGAAATTGCTTCTTTAATGTGGTAATGTGTGCATGAAAATACAGAAGGCTATATAAAGATACATATAAGGCATACTTAAGTTAGTATCTCATTTTTTTCACTTTCCCTTAGACCTGTGTGCTGATGTCTTCCTCTGCATCAGTCAATAACAACCTGGCTTTCTGTTGGAACACTGATGGCTTAGGAGGGTTCACCTAGGTCTGTGCCACAGTACTAAAACCATGTTTCCACCTGTGCGTGAAAAAATGTTTAAAATGTTGCAGTTCAGGCAGACAGTGCTGAACTAAATATGGTACTGACAAAGCTTAGTGCAAGATCTCAACAAAACAAGTACCTGCTTACCATTCCCTGCACAAGGACATGTGGTTCTGCTAGCTTGTTGCCAGAGTTCTCTCTTTTTCCACAGTTGGTAAGATGGATTTCAGCACTCTTTCAATGAGCAACCCAGCATTAATAATTAGCATCATATTTGGGAGGCTACTGGCCTTTTCCAGATCCAGGCTTAGCTCTCTAGACATGCATGTCCTCAGTGGTGTGTTAGAAGGTTTGCTCATCATGCCTATTTTTCTAGCAAGCATTTCAATAGCAGCACAGATTCATAAAATGCTCTTTCTTTATATAAGTGTAAATAAATAGTTTTGGAATTTTCTTGTTCTTTATAGTTATTGACACTTTTGCATGTTTTGCCAGGATTTATTTTGTTACAGCCTGAGGACCACTGTAGTAACTGTGCTTTATTATGAAGGCGAATAGAACCTGCTGTCACAACAAGGAAAAAACATCATTTAGATTGCAGGTACCTTAGACTTCATGGTCACTAAATTATATTCAGTTTCGGACTAAATTTGAGGCATTTATTGCTACTCACGATTGCTTTTGTATAATGGCATAGTCATGAATGAGTGAGAGCTGAAATGCTCTGTGTATGACTACATGAACATGCACAATCCATTGCTCTTCTTACCAGGCATTTCCTGACATCTGACATTTTCAAGGAATCTTATCTTTCAACAAGATTTGTAACAGGCAGTTCAAGTCATACAGACACTCATATCTTAAGCATCCTTTCCCCTGACCTTGACAAATGCAGTCTTGTCTGGTCAGAGCCTTTGAGAATGCTCTTTTAATGATCATTTTCCCAGCCTGTTGCTTTGATCTTGATACCCCTTCTCTTAGTGCACAATTGTCTCTCACGTCCCCCTCAAACAAAAGTGATATCTCTTCAAAGATCATTCAGGGCTTTCTTCCACCTATTTCTTGTTCATTATCACAACATCAATTTCCACCTCTGATTGACTTGTACTGTTAACTTTGTTAATTGTTGCTTGCTGCATCAATTTTCAAGCAAGACCATTTTAGTACTTGCTTTTAATTGGCCCCTCACAGTTGAAGAAGATGTTTTAGCTGTGACAGTCACTTATTAGTTCTCTTTTGAATCTAAGCAGTTTTTTTGTTTGGTTTTTTTTCCCAAAAAATATGGTGAAAAATGCTTTAATGCTGATGGTGTGCCAATACTCTTCATGTATGCCCACAATGCCTACATCCTTCTCTCCTGTCCTGCATCGTTTGTGTTTTGAGCAGGTCCTGTCCTAGGAGGTTTTTCCAGTAGGGTCCTTAAACATGGCCAAAATATTTGAGTGCTCCAGTAACACAAATCAAAATAACGAAGATCTCTTCCTCTGCTAATTATGTTAAAGTTTTCATAACAGCTGATTTTTAAAAGCAACCATTTCATAACCCCTTCAGGTGGGCCATTCCCATCCCACATTACCCTGGCATGATCGCATTTACATTAAATGAAAAACTCATGTGAATCCTCTTCCAATTTATGATCCAATGCCAGCAAAGTTATTGACATGAACATTTTTGTGTTGCCGAAAGGGAATTAAGGTTTGGTTTGGTTATGACTTTTGAGAAGGTAGTTGAAGTACACCTACAGAACACTTTTTCAGTCAGAAAACACTGCCTGTGCATTGTGGTTGTACTAAGGGGTTTTACCAGCACAACTGTGATAACAGAAATTCTGTGGTGCAGACAAGGGCTGAAAACCTACCAAAGAGCCCCTGAAAAAACTGAGCAGTGACAGCCTGGCTCCATTGACATTCACAGGAATTTTGGCATTATCATGAGTGAAGATAGGATTTCACAAAAGATGTTTATGAAGCCTCATACATGGTGGCCATAAACTGGGAGCATATCATAACATCCAGCCCTATAAATGTCATGAATCTACATCCACATTCTTTTAATGATGCTCCTGATGTAAGCCAAAGTCAGAACTGATATGAGTACCAAAAGAAGAAGAAAATATAAATATATATTTCATTTCAGTGATCTGTTTTAGATTTCCAACACTGAGGAAATCTCAACCCCTCAGAAAAGGCAGTAAAGAGATAAGAAGATAATTGTAACACATTCCCTTGAAATTCAACCGAGAAACTGTGGAATTTCAAGGGAAACCTGAGGTTATTTGAACACGGCCACCTACCTAAACCAAAAGAAGTTTCCAGGCCCTGAGCTGCTTTAATTTTGTGGGTTTTATTCAGACAGCTAAAGTGGCAATCAATATGACTATTTAACTCCTCAATCTGTTTTTTGTGTTAAAAGGTCGGAGTTGAGAATGGCCAGACCACAGGCTGTTCTAAGAGGAGAGCTGCGTATATGTTGGATGAAAGTAGAAATTAGTTTTCTGATGAATCCAGGAAGTCTACTTAAAACATAAATGTAAACAAAAATAATTCAAAATTTTGTTCAAAATGGTAGAGAGATAATACAAGTTTAATCTTATATAAGTGTCAGCTACATGAAACATTTTAAAAATTTTTAGTCAAGTTTTGCCTGGGGACTTCTGACTTCAGAAGAAAAATGAAGGTGATTTTAGAAAATATGGAAGGAAAGTTAAGTGATCCTTGTTAAAGCAATGATCCTTCCAAAGATTCCTCTCTTAGCTGAACGATTTTGATGTGTGCTTCATTTACTTCAGTTTTGCACATAAAGAAGAAAGAAATCTGAGTCAGGATAGCAGGGGGGAAATCACTGGGGTGAAAATAAAAATAGAATCTTTTGTAACTTTCATGCTGACTTTTATTTTAGCAGTGTGCCAAAAACAGGGACTTCTGAAGACATTCCAAAAGAATGGCTTTTTAATTATCCTACTGTTATATTGCTCAGTCATGAATCTTTTTGACAGTCTAAGTGCAAAAAGCTAAGAAAATGTATTTATAATCTTCGCTCTTTTCCTTCTCTCATGCATGGTTTTTTTCCCATATTGGAGTAATAAATACTGGCATCATAATAGGAAGACACATTGAATGGCTCACTAATGAGTTGAAAGAGCTGAAGGCAGAGACTTGATCCAGAAGGAAGGGGTGTCTGTGATGGATGAGACAACAACAGTGACTTGAAAGCAGGAGCAGGACTAAACACACTCAGGGTTTTTGGGCTTTTGTTAGTACTTGCTCTTTCATGCCTGGGGGACAGTGATTTCAGTAGGATTCAAACCACTTGTCCAGATCTTTGGAAAGACCTGGCTGTGGCATGGCCTCCAGCAGAGATTCTCGACCCTCCCCAGCCCCAGCAGTTGGGGTGTCTGCAGCCAGGGACTGCTGTGTGTACTCACTGAGCTCTGCACAAGTGGAAGGTGCTGCTCCTGCCACAGTTCCTCAGCAGCCCCACCTTGCTGATCAGCTCTATGGGACAAGGCTGGAGCAGAACTGGCAGGATAAAGGAGATGGGGATGCCCCAGCACTGCCTCTGCACTGCCACACAGCAGGAGCATCTTTTCTGCTCCACGGAGCTGGGCTGAGCAGGGTCAGAGCTGGCACTGGGCTGCATTGCTCTGGCTGCATGGACTTGCTGTGTGCTGTGGCATCCCAGAAAAAGATTAATTTCATAATAATATGCACACATACTTCCCATTTACCTGTGATGAAGGGGACAAAATACTCTCACAATCTTCTGCTAAGATTTTTCATAATCTTCATGCTCATATTTGATTTCTACAGTTAAATAGACTTCATATTTGATAACAAGTCCATAGACCACAGCACTAGCTAATAAAATAATTTGAAAATTCTTTTGGAATTTCCTCTGCATGATGTATATGGGTAATTGAACAACTCACTATTTAGTTTTAAACATTGCGATTGCTTTTGACAATATCCTTACCTCAATCTAAGTTGCACCAGAGAGTTTGAGGGTTATTTCAGAGAGAATGGAAAGACTGTAGAAGGGAAAACTCTCATCTCTGATTAGAGGTATCCACATTCATGAATTGTCACTCTTTTTCTGGGAGATAACATTGTATTTCCTGCCAGTGTTCGACGTATAAATCCAGGGTATTCAAATAATTATTATAAAAATGTAAAAAGCACTTACACCAAATGTAAGGTCTTGTCATCTTACAAGAGGCTCCTATGTATTTAACTATGAACAGCAGATAAACTACTAATGTTTCTCTTTCTGAGATTTTTTTTAACTTTCTGCTGCAATTGGGGGCATGGATTAAAGCTTAGTTATATGTCCACATTTAACGAAAATTTGAATAAATAAATATAAAATGCTAAATTACCAAAGAAATGCATTTATATCCATATATAGATATCATTCACATTATTGTAGATTTCACAAAAAAAAAAAAACTATTGTGACTTCAGTTTTTGCTTTATCAATTGTATTTAGGAAAAAATCTTATTAGATTAGAGCATATTACTTAAGATTTCCTTAGTAATAATAATTAAATGTGTGTAGCACCTGTTCTAACTGTTCTAAGGATGGAGAACCAGCACATTATTCCTTGAATATCTTTAATTCAGTGTATTCCCTTGAACTTCAAAGTGTCTAATGACCTTGGAAATATTTAAACATAAGTGTGATTTTGACAGTAGTTGTTTGTATCCTGTCTTATGTGTCAGTACAGTAGGTGGAGAGTAAAAAAAGCCACCTTTCCCCCAGAATCTGTTCTTTAGGAAAGCTGACCTTGTTTTTTCTCCAACATCAGAGATTTTTTTCCTGTTTTGTTTTATTGTTAGAAAACATTGCTTTCCTCTCTGCTTTCATAAGAATGGTTGGAATCAGTTCATCTGTGAAGTCTGAGATAGGCTCTGCATTTTAGGTATTTATCAACCTAGGACATATTTTTTCCAGTCTGTTTGCCCGCAAGTTACATTGAAATTTATCAGAAATAGAGCTACAAGGCAATGAATAACTTCAGAGATCCTGACCAGGTTCTGTCCTTGCCTTGTGTTCTGTCCTTGTCTCACAGATGGGATCTAGGAAAGTTTAAGCATTTTTGGCAGGAGCTGAAATACCTTTGCTACAAAAAAGTTGAGGAGGTTTGGGCAATTTGGAGTGTGGGGTTTTTTTCTCTCTTATTTTCTTTTTAGAGTACACTGAATGCCTGCTGGGACTTGGGTCATGGCCTGTTTCATCTTGCAGTTCACACTGGCTTTAGCTGGGATTTTCTTCCTATTTGTATTAGATAGGAGTTTTTTTCTAGGAGCTGGGCATTCAATTTTTTGTAAGCCATTAGGTCCATCCTTTTTAGGGAGCCTTTCAGGATTCCTAGCCTTTAGTTTCTGTTTTTGCCTTTCTATAAAGGTTATCAAAGTGTGAAGTTCTGGTTAAAGTTTTATATGTTAGGCTTGTTTTCTACATTTGCTTTGCTTAAATAAGTCTGTGCTAAACCTTCTGTAAACACCTTCATATAGTGTCCCAAGATGTGAGGCTTGATATTTTATCTTTTTTAGTACAGACTTTATTGGCAAAATATATGCCTGATAAAATTTAACAGAAGTTTTCTGGTTTTGGTTTAAAAGAATGTTCAAAGCACTGATAAACTTGACAAGCGACTTTGAAATTTTCTGTAGGTGCTTAATGCCTGGAAGTAAAGATACAATGTCTCTCTGAGGATCTTCTTGCAAGAAAAAATGTTAAACCTTCTGCTGGTTCTGTTTCATGCACTTCTTCTGTTCATCTTTAATGGGCACTATTCACCACTCAGAAATCTACACAAAGCCTTAAAAATTACTTTTCTCAAATTTTAATAAATTACATATTCCTCATTTACAGAGCTGGTTTTACATTAATGTTGAGATGCCAAAAATAAGGAAGTGGCAGAAATTTCAAAAGTTCCTGTGATATTTTATTTTCAAAAGTTTCAAAGTCTGGAAAAGTAACCACAGTTTAGCAAAGCCAAATATCCGGCTTTTTTTGCCTCAATTTCTCTTTGACTCCATTTCAGAAATTTCTTGCTCTAATAAAGAAAGTTGCGCAGCAGATAACAGTACCCTTTAGCTTTTAGGTGTTGTAACACAGTGAGGGTAGGGTATTGATAATGTTATCTCATCTTTGGATTTTGGTGGCTTGGGGGGTTATAACAGCAGGATCCCAGTACCCACAAAGAAGTCATCAACAAGACATAGCCACCAGTGATGAAGGAAGGATGAGAAATAACAGACATAATCTGAAAGAAGAGATTCAGACTGGATTTAAGGAAAAAACAAATCCCTTATACCATGGCAACTTTTCTCAAGAAGCAGAGGAGCCTACTCAGAGAGATCATTCTGTCTCTATCCTTGGATATTTTCAAGGGCTGACTGGCAGCTGTCAAGCTCTGGAACAATTGTGTCTAACTTGAGAGCAGACCATGCTTTGAGAAGGAGTTTGCACTGCAGAACAACTGAGTTCTTTTCCAACACAAATCCAGCCTATGATCATGCAAGGACTGGCTGCAAGAGGAGCTAAAGGTCGCCTGGCCCAGTCCATCCTATGAAAGGGTGGGTAAAAGACAAGTTGTAAATACAAAAATAGATTCTTTTCTTATGACCCAGAAATATAGTGCACATGGCAAAGAGTGGCTACCAGGTAGAATATAAATCTGTTGCAACACGGAATGCAGCGAAGTTAAAACCAGAGAAAGTAGTGCCTTCTGGCACTATTTCCTATTAGACTCACCAGGTGTCCAGATGCTTCCCTCTTCTTTCGGCTCCTCTCACCCTGCCACCACCTCTTTTCCTTCAGCTACAGTCCTTTCCATCACCCCCTGACCAAAGCAGATTCCTTTCAAGGAAAGAATTCCTCTTTTGAATGCTGTTACTTTCCTCTTATTTCAAGTAATTGTAGTATTGTCTTTTCTTCCATCAGTGTTCTCCCTTAGGGGAATTCTTCAAGCCTTAGTTCTCATACCACCCTTTTTCAAATAGCTTAAGATTTAATGCAAAAAACCTGTTTGTCAGCTTATGTTTCCAGCTACAGATATTTCTAGCCAGGGTGTTTAGGAAGTCTTATGCTTCCCTTCACAGGTTGTAAAGTTGTGGGTTTGGCCTCCATGAAATATCCTTAGTGTAATTTCTGCTTTGCCTAGAGCTACCCTCAATCAATCCCCCATGCATTTATCCTGGAACACACAGAGCTGCTTCACACCTCTGAATATCTATAGTACTCTGAAGTCATAAGTCTGAGGATCATCATCCTGAACTATTTCATAAGTTTGGGTTTGGGGCTTCCATTTATCAATCTTTTTTTTATTAGACCCTTCTTTTTTCCTGGCTATTACTCCAGCCTAACTTTGTAGGAGTTGCATGTATGGCATATGCCTTCACAGTGTGCAAGAAGGGAAGCTTCTGCCTAATCTTTACACTGTAATAAAAACTAGTCAAAACACTGGATGAAAATGGTCTTGGTATGTATTCCTTGAGCAAACTAGCAATTCCAGAAGTTTTGCACCATCTATTTCCAGTTTCCAAGTTCCTCAATTTAAAATTTCTGTCAAACATCCACGCAGTTTTGTCTGCTTTCTACTGCTGTTAACTGGACTTCAAACTATTGTTCAAATATCACCATGAAATTTTGAGTTAGTTTTCATGGGCCATGCTTGTCAGTGAACTTGATGAAATGAGAGAAGCAGTTTCCATCAGGTACCAAATCATACTTTGAGCCTCAACACAAGCCTAGAGCTTGAGATGGCACAAACAAAATTACTATCAAGACAATTTTGTCTCAGCTTCTGAATTCTGACTGCATTCAGATAATACTGAAGTAATGAGTTCTAAAATAATCTCTCATAAACCTAAGATCAGTAAGCCTAAGATTTTCTTGAATTCCATTCTTCACATACACTGAAAACCTGAAGGATTTTCAATATTTTAGAGCATTTTTTTCACTTTATGCTCAAATTTTCCTTCATGTCTCACATTTCATGCCTGTTAGAGCTGTGGTAAGATTGCATTTTTTTCAGAATTGCCCACTTGCAGAGGGAGAAAACCTCTACATGTGTTTCTACACAGCCATGGACTGCTGCTCAGCTCGTGCATGTGCAGGCTGCCAGAGAGCCAAGGTGACTGCTGATGCTGCCAGCCAGCCCCAGTGTGCAGAGGTGTCCACTCTGAAGCAGGCATCAACTGCTAGCACCACCTCCTAGTCCTCTGATGTCCTCATAGTCCTCTGACCTAGCGCAGACTCCAGCTCTCTCCACACCATCTCTGTCCTTCCACTCTCGCTGATCAGCATGCCTGCTCCCAACAGACTCCATCATCTACCTCTGGACAGAACTGCAGCATTGCCTGCTATGCCTTGCTTTTACAGTCACACTGGTAAACAATTTTTTTTAAGTAAGGAAGGGTCTGAACAGCCATATTTCTTGCTTTCTGATGCAATAGAGACAATGTCACTTCTTGGAATGGTTCCTAAATTCAAAATATCATTATGATTCCTCATATTTATGAGTTTAGAGATGCAGATGCACTAGAGGGAAATACCTGCTAAATTATATTTTTCAGCAGACAAATAACGCCTTCCACCTTCATTTGACCCCAATAACTTCCCACTACTATATTTTTGCTTGCAAACACCCCAAAATGTCTGAGCTATTGAGGAGGCAGAATAGAAACGCTATTTGGCACCTGTAATGTGATCAGTCTGTAGCACAGGTATGTGTATCTGTGTGAAGGTACTGGTGAGCTGGAGTACGGTACAACCCTGAGCATACTGTAGAAATGGAAAAGAAGAAAAATCAATTTTGTGTATTTCCTGTAGAAGGAATCCCCTGTTATTTGATGTAGTAAAATGGATATCTTTCACCTGAACACAACACACTCAGATAAACACATAAAATGATTCTCACCTAAATTTGCTCTGAATATTGCAGGAAAAAGCAGCTGGAAAAAAGAAAACGTGAAAAACTGGACAAAGCAGGGGATCTGATACCTATTGAAAAAATTATCAAACTGTACCTGATTCAACAACATATCCTTGAATCAAAGGTATGCTGGGCTGCATCCACAAGGGTGCTATCAGATAGCTGAGTATTCTCTGAGTAGGTGAGGCCACATCTGCAGTTTTGGGTTTTTCAGTACAAAACAGACATGGACATACTGGAGAAAGTCCATCAAAGGACCACCAAACTGGTGAAGTTGCTGCAGCACCTCTGCTGGGATATCTGGGAGTTTAGCCTGGAGAAGAGATAGCTCAATGACACCTCATCAATGAATTAAATATCCTACTGGAGGGTAAAGATGGAGTCAGGTTCTTTCAGAAAAGAACAGTGACAATGGGTACAAACTGAAACATAGAAGGATTCTTTTGTACCTCAGAAAACACTTTTGTACTGCGAGGGTGACAGCATTGTAACAGGTTACCCAAAGAGGTTGTGGAGTCTTCATCCTTGAAGATATTTGAAAATCACCTGGTCCCGGTCCTGGGCAATCAGCTCTAGATGACCCTGCTTGAGCAGAAAACTGGGTCAGATAACCTCTACAGATCCCTTCCAACTTCAACCAATTCTGTGATTCTGTAATTGCTGTCTACAATTAGAGCAAGTTACAGTAAATTAATATAATACTCAGAAAGAGGTTCAGCTGAGACATAACTTTAAGCTTGATTGCTTCGCCAACATGAAATATTTTTGATTTACCTACTGTATAGAGGGTGATCAAAACAAAAATTTTCCTTCTCAAGGGATAGATCAGGCTTTTGCTTTTTTTGTTCAGTGTTCATATTATTCTGTATTGTGCCATCAAAACCAGGTGCATTTTGCGTCTGTTGCTGGAAGTTGACTTGAACAAAAATGAAAATCCAATAGATTTATCAAAGGAAAAGAGCATTGTTATTTCTCTGAAATCTGCTCAAATCTTTCTTTCTGTCCATAAGTAACCATAAATCTACCTGGTGTATTGACAGCCAAATGCTTTCTGACCTGTGCCAAACATAGTCAAATAAATTTTAACTCCTTTGATGCACTACTTTACCAAAACTGAAGCCAGATGTTCAACAGGTGACCTGACAGAATACCATTACTTCCCAATTACCATAAATAAAAGGAAAGCTGTCACAAAGAGTGTGTGAAGATATATCATTCTAACATTCCTGAAGATTTAACCCTTCCTGACCATTCACAAATTGAACATCTGAAAGATGTTCCTGGACTTAGTAATTAGACACAAGGATCTTGACATTATCACTTCTCACTTTTCTCCATACTTAGATACTTTGAAATTAGGTGTCTGCGGGGATTTCAGTCATTTCAGAAGCTACAGCTGTCGTATGCAGACCGGCAAACAGACCTGCAGCAGCACTTCAGAGCCATGCAGAAAGTACAATTTTTATTAGGCTTAGTAAGAAGATAAATAGGTAGACTAGTATGCCCCTTGATACATTAACAATAATCCTGTAGTCTTCTCTAGTACAGCTATTTTCCAAGTCAGTGAGTTAGTGAATATAACTAAACCTCTAGGGGTTTGCATTTTGTGCTCCTCTCTGCAACACAAGGGAGGATCTATAAGTATTTTTCAAAATGCTAATTTTAGCTTCATGCATGGGTACATTTATGAAACTGCACTGTGCTTGTGACATACAGAATGCTGGTAGTATAGGTGATCTTAGCAGTGGTGGGATAATGCATAAAAATTAGCATAAAACCATTAGAAATGCTTATGTATATTGTGGAAAACAACTCTTACTCTAGGATGATGTCCAAAAGAAATATTTTTCAGAGTCCACTAACTTCTTGGATTCATTTTGTCTTGGGCTTTTAACTAGACCCTGTGAATTCAAAATATTGATGGAACATCAGATCTTAATAGTGGTTTAGAGTGGTTACACTGAAAAAGATGCAAATACAGACTCTTTGAAGATGAGTTTATGTACATATTCACAGAGTGAAGACATGGGTAATGAAACTATGCCATTTTTATCACTCTGGCAATTCAGTTTAAGCAGTAAAGAAGCAGGTGAAGAAAATTTCCAACCAGTGTGTGTGGTTAGTGTTTGAGATCCAGATGGTGTAGTACCAGCTGGTAAAAAGTCACCTGTTGGCTCAGCTGATGGCAGCTGGGATACCATCGCAATGGATTTTTCACTTTAGATTACCAAGGGAAACAGGTTCATAATAGCCACTTCAGGTACATGAACCCACCAAGGAAAAGAAAACATTTCTTCCTTACTCTGAAGTACCAAAATTCACAAGACCAAGGAGGTGCCCTCCATATCTATATTTATCCCAAGCAAAGCCTCTGATTAGCTGGTGGTACTGGGGAGAAAGGAGTGGTGTCATCATTACCTCTTGTGACCAGGAACAATTTGTCCAGACTTTCATTTTTTTATGTTAGTAATAAGACCAGTGTAGGGGAGAGAATGGAATTGAGATATTCTGGATCACATCAGTCCAGTTTTTCTTATCATTTTCAGCAAATACCCATTTACTGTGCTTTCTTTTGGTGTTTCTTTTTCTGAAGCACTTTCTGTCTCGGCAATTTTTAGAATACATGTGTGACTAAAAGAAATGCATCGGCTAATAATGTCCAAACACCTAGAGGTTAGGCACAGCTTCAGTGACTCAGCCCTGTATTTCACTCTGTCTATCCGTTATTGATGCTTACCTTGACCTCTGGACAGATCTGTACTTTCATGAATCAACATACTAATTTCATACACTTTTTAGTTAGCTTTTAATCAGCAGCTAGGAATAAATGGGGTTTCAGCAAGATGATACAATAAAGCTACACCATGGAAAAAGTCTGACCCTCATCATCCTCCTTCTGAATTGTGAGCAGGCACAAATTGACGTTCCACTCTACACCCCAAAATCACACAGGTGTGAGCATGAACACAGACACATCTGTCTATGAAAAAAGTACCTCTATGACTCTGAAATCGCAATATCCACTCCCCTCAAAATCCATGAAAAAGCCATTTGAAGCCAATAATTTAGCCACGTGGAAAGGATTCTGCCTGTCTCCACCTCCATTAAGACTCATTATGGACAAAAGACAACTCACAGCCAGAAGTACTCTGTGACTAAGTTTTCTGGGTTTAATTCATGAAATAGGGCATTCCTGTATGGCTTGTTAGCAGTGAAGCAGCAAGAATAGTCCAGGATTACTTGCACCTGTCTGGATTTAAAACAAAACAAATAGAACAGCAACAACAACCACCTTCCTTTTCAACCCAAATGTTTCACAGACCTCTGTAGCTTCGTAGTCACCAGAGGGGGACAAAGACTCATAATGCTGAGAACTTGATTATGCCTTAATTTGCCTCAGTCCACAAACCCTTCAACTCCCTGTCTTCTCAGATGCTGGCTTGCATTTGTACTCAAGGCAGTCAATTCTTCTTTTCTTTTATGGTTTAGTATAGCCTTCTTTTAACTGCTGTAACTTATAAAGATGCATACTAGATTTCAGAATTGCTAAACCCAACAAAATTAAACATTCATGAAGGATCAGATATTGAGGTTTCCTCATGTTCACCTACTAACACCGCACAACATTCCTTTTGATTTTGTTTTTCTAGATGGAAATATTGCTATCCAAGTGGTCTTTCAACTCACACATGGTTTCCTGCTATAGCCACTGACATTTCATGAAAAACTCAGATGTTGCCAGAGAAAGATTTCCCTAAGCTTTACTGAACTTTCCTGGTACTGTTTTTCTTTGCCTGACCTTTGTTTTACAGTACTGAATTATTAAGTTGGCCTTTTTTCCTTATTCAGCATTTCTGTTCAGAAGATATTATGTCTGAAACACATTGAACAATTGAGGCCATCAGGCTGTACACTATGGTTGTGAAGAAAAGAGTATATGATAATCCATTAGTATCTTCTTGTGGAGTTACAAGAAGGAAAAATTATTATTGGAAAACTCTATTGATCCCAAAAGTCAAGAAAAACATTCCTCTCACTGTGCAGAAAGATATGAACTGTATATATTAATTTATATCTTGCAATTTTACAGACCCTGTGAATATAGACTTGATGAAAACAGAACTGCACCCTTCAGGAGTGTGCTGTTTTCTTTTTTTACTTCTTTTATTTTCCCCCTCCTATCTCTCTCTTCAATGCATATGGTTCAGCTTCCCTCTGATTATCATTCCCTCTTCTTTGAAGTAATGAAATATATAGGTAGGATGTATATATATGATTTTCAAGAAGATACCAGAGGTGGCCATGTTCAACCAAGTTTTGCTTTCTTTCATAAGTAGAAAAGGATGAAAGCAACAACCAGTAATTTCTCCTAGGAAAGGTTTTATCTGATAAAATATAAACCTTGCTCACACACTTCTTTCTCTAGATGAAAGTTTGTGATTATCTTTTTTTTTTTGGAAACCTTCTCTCACATGAGGGTAAGTCGGCCATGTGTACTTTTTCTCTCAGTGTGCACTTACCAGAATGAAGAACAGTATCATAATCATGCCACATGCTATCTTCAGACATGCATCTCCCCTGCTGCATAGTCTGGTATTTAGTATAGTGCATCATGAATCATTTGCTATCTCTTTTATTTGCATGTCATTACCTAAGATACATGCATTAAACTCTCAGTGCTTTTTGGACTCTCAAAGACGCAATTTCATGCCTGACAACTCCATAAAATATATTAGATATTTTCATTTCTTTTAAATTTAAACCAGAAACCTGGCTTCAGTGGATGTTTCAATTGGTTTTTTAAATCTCCAAGCTTGTGACATTTGTAACTGCTCAGATGTTAACCCAAACCATTCACCCATTCACCTTGGTAACAGCATACTTTTGGTTTTTATGTACTGGGCTGGACATCAAAGACATGTTTTTATTGCAGAGATTTTATTAGCCAAGTCTGGATTTGTAACAGACCCTATTCAGCAGCAGCTGAATTGTATAGACAGCTCTTCATTGGGATAAAAACAGGTGAACTGTGATCAGCCAAGTCCCACATTGAAATCTTCTCTCCATCCTTGCTCACCTTCAGCTCTCTACTCAGTTTTGGCTGGGATGGGACATTTTATGGAAATAAATGCTATGTTTGCTGTGCTTCTTACCATAGGAAGCTACAGTCTTTCTACAGGAAGAACAACACATACACACAACCTCTCCAATGGAGACTCTCATAACCCATAGCTATTTTATCCAAAAAGAACCTACTTAATGATGGATGCATTGAGCAATTTATTCTTTTTTATCAAACAGATGTCTTTAACAATTTGTGTACATTGCCTTCCCTACTCGTTTCTACTGAGCTTCTGGAGGCTCATATATGTATTACTGGCTTGCCCTGCATTTACTCAAACCATTACCTCCTCCTCCATTCCCTATAGAAAGGAACATCTGGCAAAATAATGGCTTCTCCCTCAGTTCAGTCAAACCCTCTTTACCCCCAGCCCACACTCCCAAGGTCTCTACACACACATTTAAACATCCATGTGACTGCATGAGTAGAGCTGAATATATTGCCTAAGCTGTGTAGCCACTACCACAAGCATGTGGTTTAATGCAATCAGGAGCTCTTGATGACCAGGAAGATGTGAGGCAGGTACTCAGAAAAGCTGTTGACAAAAGATGCTTGAACTATATGGTCAGAAACTTAAGCAGTGTCTACCATCATTTTAATTTGTTGAGCTTTATATAAGAACCCACTTCTGTCGAACAAGTCGGGATACCAGCTGTTTCAGTAGATGTTATCAACCAGATTTTATGGTGAATGTTATTTCCCTATTGCTTCCAAGAGAAATAAATGGAAGAGGATGCTGAATGACAGTTTAATAGTAATGATATCTTATATTTATATAGTGCCTACCGTCCCAGAGCAATTTACAAATAATATCCATAAAAGAGTTACTCTGCCCATCCTTGAAATGCCTCCATCTCTCTGTTGGAGGTTGGGATCCAAGCATAAAGTTGACAAAGAGCAGATCAGCAGGGGAAGGGGAATTTTGGCTGAAAATTCATAGACTTGGGAAACAACATCTCTTATGGAAAAAAAATATCCCACAAGAAACCAACACTGTGGAAACATTGAACTCCCCGTAGAACAGAAAATTCTGGTCTTGTAAAAAAAGTTTGATGACATAGAAAGCTTCTTGGGAATTAATTTTCTGCTGCTGAAAGATAAAATATCAAATTCTGATAGGTTGTAAAAATGTGTTGCCAGGGAACATCCATAAGTCAAACATAAGCCATGTCTTCCAGCTTAAAGTCCAAATGAACACATACTTCCGAAGGCTGGTCACTGATGTTCATGAGTCTGGGTTTACTCACAGGTATTGTCAGTGCAGCACACAGAGTTGTGTACCACACTCCATTCCACTCTGACAGTAGCCAATTACCAGGTACGCCAGCAGGCTGCAGGGCCTGATCTGAAGTCTGTAATGGAAGCTCTCAAAGAAATACTTCCTCCAGCATTTGTGTCTATGGTTTGAAAGGAAAAACAAGAGCTATATTCCACTGCTATGAGAGCTGTACTTCATCATTGTTTTTGTGTCTCAAGTTGCCTCTGCATTGTTTGCAGCACAGCAGTGATTTACCAAAGCACTGGGGGAATACTTTTTGTCACCTTCATGTTTCCCACCAACAAACTGAATGCAAACAAGTACATGCTTGGTCCATTCAAAGTTATGGGATGTACAGATGTATAGTTTGGATATCCTATTCCTTGGGAGTCAGGCAAATAATTTAGAAGTTGTGCTCTATACCTCCCTTCTGTGATGTCCCATTCTTAAGAGAAAGGGAGCACTCAAGATTCATAGATACTTGTGGTCAAAAGAAACAACAGAAGCCAGAGGATCCACAATAGCTGCAAAAAGGCCAGGGGATTAAACACTTGGCATGGAAATTGGTATGTTAGTCCCTGACCTTCTGATACAAGCATGCACAGTGAGGTTTAGATAGAAGAGTAGAGTGAAAGGAAGAGAAAAAAAGATAAATGGATTAAAATGGGGGAGAGAGAGAAGGAAAGCAAGAAAGAGAGAAAGAGAGATCACTTGCTCTGAATCCAGTGTCATTCCAGTTGTGGGTGCCTGCATGCCTGGGATTCATGGACCTGCCTTTCTATAGACATTGTTTTCTATAGATAAGTTTTCCCCACCCTAGAATTAAGTTTCTTTCTTCCTATCCAAATTAGCTTTGTGCAGTCCGTTCTTCTAGACCTTTCTGGAAATGAGTCGGGGGTCTTTGGAGGTCTTTGGTGGTCTTGATTTCTATCCCTACTGTCCATATCTGCTTCTCAATCTTATTCCTGTACTGTGCAACACTGCGCAGTGTTGTGCTCCAAGAACTAGAACAAGGACATTTTTCCCAGAAAAGTGCTACCCTACCCCCATATAGCCTCCTTCTCCAGCCCTTCTCCATCCTGCTCTTTCTCACAGTGTGTTATTACCAAAAATCTTTGGCTGTTATTCCCAACAATACTTGGTTGGCTCCACAGCTATCTGGCTATCAGTATTTGAGACATACACATTAGCCCCTTATCTTCTGGGTCTCTACACCTTCTCAGTTTCTCACTTCTCAGATGAGTAGTTTAACCACTGTTTTATGTGATGCTATCTGAAAGGTTAAAACACTCATCTGAAGATGAAGCAGAGTACACAACCATCTGAAGTGCATTATAGTTTAATGAAAAATTGCAACAGTAAGTGTAACACAAGTAACAAGTGTCCAAATCCAAAACATTAAACCACAAAAGAACTTTTTTTTTTTAATCTGACTCTTCTCCCTCCTTCATCCATTGGTAGTTTCCTCAATGCAAAATATTTCCCACTAGACATCAGTCTCTGGGAAAGCATTTAAGAAAGAGAGGTGATAAGGGAAGAATGATTTGAGAATAAAATGTTTGCAGCTGAGAGTGAAAATTAGCTTGTTTAGTGCTTCAGTATGTAAACTAGCTTGGGCTTTGAAGCAAATTCATTAGAACAGGTTGACACAGTCCAAATGACAAGTGGGGGAACTCCTCATGGTGACATTTCTCATGGCTAGAACAGAGCAGCAGGTTAACTTGTTACTGAAGGATTAAGTGTTCATCAGTTACATGTTGACATGTCTGAAAAATATTTGGCCCCTTTGTCTATGATTTACTTTAATTCTGCCAGCCCTTTTTAACCCTAAAATGCCTAAAACTTCTGTCCTCTCCCAGCTTTGAGAAATACTATGACACCAAATTTTATTACAGCATTTACTGTAGGGCTTTAGAACACCACCCTATAAAGTAAACTTTCGGTCTGTAAAGTAATTAAGTTTCATCTCCTACTTTCAAATATACTTGGAGAGATTGTTTCTGAAAAAGACATGCCTGCCATCATGAACTAATGCAGTCAGTGGGGAATTCAACCATTTGTATGTTGAGTTCTTATACTAAAACAAAAAATAAAGAATAAATAATTCTTTCTCATCCAAACTGATATTAAAATTTGGTGATTAGAGATCCCATTCCTTCTCAACCATGATATGAAGACAAAGGCAGACAGGAAGAGGGTACTGTGTAGAGTGTTTTGGCCAACTCTAAGTATTTACTAATAGAGGTCCTTTTCTTTTTCATTTCTTCTCTTCTCTAGTTTAATTTATTGACCTACCTGCCTTTTATTTCCCGGGGTTTTATTTCTTATGGTGGGGGTTTTTTTTGTTGTTTTGTTGTTTTGTTTTTTTTTTTTTGCATGGGGTGGGTTGTAGACGTCTTTTTAGTGGTGAAATATAAGATAAAACATAAGAAATATGAATCAAATTATGAACTTTGCAAAAAGTTAACTCCAAAAAACATTACAAGACAGACAGGATTTGTGTGAAAACCACTAGTTCTTAGTTATGAGGAGCTTCAACCTTCACAAATCTGTGTGCTGAAATGGAGTATGGAAGAGATCAGACCAGAATTCATACTTTTTAAGGAATTTCTCCGTTACACAGGCTTTGTGATCAGGCATCTACAGTCCCTTTCCCCTACATCTTGAAAAATTTTCTTGCATTTTGCTGTTTTTAGAAACCTCTGTTATGTGGCCAGTGTTGAGATAGACTGCAAATCTGACCAGCAGGGTTGCCAGTCACCCTGCTCACTTTTTATCTAGTTTTGAATGACACTCTTACAGAAGTGTCATTGAAGTAGCAGTGCAAGACAGATAGCTGAGACACAACTTGCTGCTGCTTTAGGACTGTGAACAAGGTTGCCTGGCAAGTTCACTGTTGCTGGGTATTGGATGCTGCAAACAAGGTGTAAGTTCTGTTACTTTGGGGATGTTGTTTCACTGGAAACAGATTTTCTGATTTAATGTTGTAGAGAAAAGGCCAGAGGGATTATGTGTTGAAGAAGATATTTTCTGAGTTATGCAAACACACGGGGCTGCTGCTATCTAACAGGGTGGTCACTTTAGTAGAGATAACAAACTTTATCTGAACTCAAGCACACTTCCTGATAAAGTGGGCTGTACAGCTGCTAGGTGATATTTACAATAGATGGATTTAATAAAGAAAAAGAAAGACTTTTATTTTAATACTGCTTGGGCTGGAAAGCTAAGAATGACTTCAAGCCAAAAGACTCCCAGCTTCTCAGTATATTTAACTCAAACCATGAATGTCCACTAATACTTCCCTCTGATATTATCTCCAGATTCCTAGTATAATAGTTCATCAATTCAATTAAAATACAGGCACATTCTGTTTTCAATCTTTAACTTGCTAGAACACTGACCAGCTTGTTTGGGTTTTTTTTTAAGGACAAAAATCAAATTATTTTTCACATTTTTTATGCCCTTTACACTCTGTAAGCCTCTTTTCTAAGGATTCCAAGATATGTTTGTCCCAAAATATTTTCTCCCAGTATTCCAACACCAAGAACACCTGCTCTTGATATATCTACCCATAGTGAAGGCCCCCTTCCTTTTTTTTTTATAGGAAGAGGTATCATAAAATATGTCTATATGAATGAATAGGTAAAATATGCCTGTATGAATTTAATGTTAAGACTCATATTTACAGCTGTCTGCATTTCCAAACTTACTTTTTCAATCTGTATAATAGAAATTACATCTTCCACATGATGAAATGTAAGCAAAATCAGTAAGTTATCTATTGCTTCTGGGCAATTTCCATCTATTAAACAACATTGAATTGATCAATGAAAAGTAAGAGTCCTTCATTGTTTGCTACAGACTTCCAGTAGATGTCTGGATAAGAAATAAAATATTTATATTTATTTTAAATCTTCATCAGCCGAAAGATGACCTCTAATAGGCTTGAGTAGTGTAGACATGAAAAAAGTACCGGAAAACTACTTCAGAAACAATTGAGGATATGGAGCTATGATTGTAGGAAAAAAATACCAAAACACTCCTGAGGCTGTGGAGATGTTTATTTTCTCTCACTAAATATATGATCAGACTTTCCAAATATTTGCATCTTGAAGCTGAAAGTGAAATAAGATCAAACAATTAGGTTACATGGGTAAAGAGGACCCCTCAGTAAGAATTCATCAGGCTGAGAGGTAGTTCCAAAGACATTAAAACCTGTTTATTGTTCTTCAGTGCCCAGGGTTTTTGTTTATCTATTTGCATTAAGGTAAATGCCTCATTATTTATGTTATGGTACCTTTACCTACTGTGCCTTTTTGGTACTTCTGCTTTAGGCAGCTGGGACTTGCTGCCATCAGAAACTGTTCTAGTTTTGCTATGAATTTGAAGGCACTGGTAAAACCTGGGCTTCCTCTCTTTCTCCTGCCTGCCATCTTCAAGGAATAAAAGACTCACATTTTTTCTAGTCTTTTCTTTCTACTCCATGACAACTACTGTCAGGTTGACCTCCAAGTGAGTAAAAAGGCAGAGGGAGTTGTTTACATATTGGTACTATATCTATTATTCTTCCTCACAGAAAGAGTTCTCCACTTACCAGTGTATGGTTCTGCTAAGGAGCTTTTATTCATCGAGAAATTGTAGCCTCTGGAATTTTGAGCAAATTTCACCGGATTCCTGCAGTACTAATTCCAGCTATGGAAGGAATTTGTAAACTTACATGGTAAGTGCTAAAGGAGACTTTTTTAGGTGACACTGAACTACCTTTTTACACACAAAACATTTAGCTCTTTAAATGAAATTGATTTTTACATTTTCTTGCCTTTTTTTTTTTTTTATTTTTATTCCTCCTACATACTCTATGCCCTTGCAAAACCTAATGCCACAACTTTTTCTTTTCAGGTCCCAAATTATTCCAGGTCTTCTCTATTTCTTCACAGAATATCAGTTTTCTGTATTACACTTGCTCTTACCCCTCAAAACTCTACATTCTACTACTCTAGCCATGTGAATTTCTTAGAGAATTATCTAGTCTTTTCTCACTCCCCAACCCTTGGACATGTCTAAATATTTTAGGTTTTTCTCATGACTGATCCTGAACACGACTGCATACTAGAGGGATCATTTTTATTTTTGATTTCTAGGACTATCCAAAAAGTACTTCAAAACCCAGTTTGCACCTCAACTCTAGAATTATACATCTCTGTATTATATTTCCTATAAATCAGCTATATGTACTTAGGCCAAAGTTTATGCTAAGCCTTTCATTTCTGTAATATGTTGGTAGGAAGAAAATAAACATAGAGAAACTATCTTAAAATGATCTGCAGCCATTCATCAAAGTAGAATTTTCTTGAAGACCTTAGTAATGAAAATCACAAACAGCTTCTGTGGACTAAGCAACACCAAATGCTTGCCCTTAAGCTCTGAGGAATCATGGAAACAGTTTCTCAGTGCATTTCCCAGTATTGATCCATAAGAATTTTCATGCTTTCAATTTTGCATAATTCTCAGGTTGAAATGAACTCAGAGCATGCAACATGAAACTCAGCCAAGAATTCTGCTTCCCATAATTCCAGCTCAAACCCATATATCATATATCATACCCATATAGCCTGACTTCTCTCAAAGCAGTTTTCACAGAAGGCGTGCAAGCATTGACTAACCCCATGCTGGATTCCAAATTTGTAATATGGTTTTGGTTTCATTGTAAACATTTTGCATAACTTCAGCTTTTTATATTAAAATGGTTTATGTGGTCTTCAGAGGGGTCTAAAGGAAGAAAAAACAAAAGGTTCATAACTTCCTTCATAATTGTTGGACCCTGAAGTCACACAGGATTCACAGCTCAGATATTAATAATTTTTGGGAAATCGGCAGCTGAACTTCTGAGTTTTGCAGCAGATCTTGCACGCCTCTTACAGAACAAATGATTTTTCAACACCATTCACATGATTAACTACCTCACAAGCAGCTCTACATGGTGACATCACTGAAGCATGGAGCCTTTAGCTGTCTGAGTATTCATATAGAAAACATCCAGAGGAAGAATTCCTTCCTAGTGGGTTAAGGACCTCTTGCAAGAAATCCTGATGCACAGACCATATGGATGTAGAAAGAGCAGCATCACTCTGAGTTCAGAGATTTATAACTGAAAGGTCATTAGAGAGGCTATGCCTTTCCTACAATTTAGCTAAGCTGCTGAACAGCTTGCAGCTGTACCTACAAGTGTCCTACAGAGCTGGGAGCTCCCGACTACCTTGGCTGTATCTGCTCTTTGCAACACTTAAAGATCCAAACAATACATTAAACCCAACAATTGTGTTGGATGCATAGCAGGAGCGTTCAAATAAACAGTTAAGTGACTGTTCTCAGCTATATTCAACAGCAGTTATACATTTCTGAGCGCAAGCCGAAGAGGCTTGCTTGACCTTCGCTGCATATAAACTGACTTCTTTTAGTTTGAAGTGAAAAGAATGAAGAAAAATGTCTCAGATAAAATTTCTACTAGGCCTGAGAGTCTGTTTAAGAAACTATTATACATCAGCAATTAGATATAGACCTCCATGAAATTATACTGTTCTACTGTGATATATTTGCAGGTTCATCAAAATGAGGTTCACATCAGGACTTAAATATATGTATTTGTGTGGTTATCTTTGCTACTTTCTTTTCTAGAAAAGGTAAGTATAAGTACAGAACAGTATGAAACTCATAAACAATTGCAGCTTATGAATTTTGTGTTGCTATATCTTAGCTTCTAGCTACCGCTTTGAGAAAATTAGAACTAATATTTGAAAAGGGAAGAAGTTAGAGCATGTTGATATAGGAGAACCTTGGGGAACTTGTGATGCCACAGGTGACATGTTCAAGGACAGTCCCCACCTGCTCACTGGGTACTTGTGGAGCCCTGAAGGCATTCAGAAGCCACTGGTGTCAAGAAGGATAATTTCAGCAATCCTCAAGCTGGGGGTTGGCTCACTGTGGCTAGGCAGACAATATCTAATTCTCTAACCTATGCTTTCTTGCTGTGTAAATGTGTCACATTTTTCAGCTAGGCTTTACTGCAATTCTTCCTTTTGCAGAACATACATTAAGATCTTCAGTGGAAAAGGGATATTGTGAAGCTGACTGAAATTTGTTCCAATGTTTTGCTATTGATAAGTCACATCAGAAGAGTGTGAAGTGATGCTAGATATGCCTCAGCTCTTCAGAGTTGGAGACGTGTTTGGGGCCTACCAATTCACTCTTCAGTATTTATGCAGGACAGAGTTATTGATTTAAAAATTTAAAACAAACTTCGAACGAGGAAGCTGGACTAAGGCAAATAAACAAATGCATTTAAAATTCCCAGAATGAAGGTATCAAGGAGAAAATAACTGCTGAGAAGGAAGTGTTTTCTCCCAGCTGTGTTTTCTCACCTCAGGTGAGTTCACACTCTGGTTTGACTTCAAATGATCATAAAACATCTTCAGCATAAACAGTATATTTAACAAAGATAGAAGTGGCCTCATTAAATGTGCAGTAGTTTCTCACACCTCATCTGCTTTCAGAGAATGACTGGTAACTCTTCCCAGTGGATGTGCTGCAGACACATTCCAACTCTCTGATGTCAGTAGCAGCTGCACCAAGAGCATTGCTGGTGTGCGGTATGGCTAATTTGCCAGAGTTTGTCAAATAAGGAAATAAACTTATTTCAGCAACTGTGAATTACTCCATTTAAAGAATATCCTCTTGGGCTCTCGTGTTGGGATTCTGTGAAAATCTCGTTACACGATTCTCTTTTCCAAAATTTAGGCTGACTTTGATTCAGGTTTTTTCAGGCACTCACACCATGCCTATATAACTGAGGAGAATTTAGCCTACAAGACTTAACTTGTTTTTAAAATTTTCTCAAAGAAATTACTATTTTGATGGCTTGTACAACAACTGCAGACCAAGCCATGTTCTGTTCTCAGACCAGCTTTACACACACACTAAATATTTTTTAGACTTTTCACTGTCCAGTTATGTAGCCACAGTACTTTCCCATGTAAAAGGACAGTAAATTTTAACACTTCCTATGAGACTCCCTGAGATCTTCAAAGTCTTTTCTGATAAAGACCTCCCTTTCTGCTGGTTGTTCTGAGCTTCTTCAGACACTATGTTCTTTCACCGAAATCACAATGAGTGTTCTTGAGATGTTCATAAAATCGTAGAACAGTTTCAGTTGGAAGAGACCTTAAAAATCTTCTACCAAGGAGTTCCAAACTCCCTGTCATGGGCAGGGAACCTTGCACTTGACCAGTTTACTCAGAGCCCTTCCAGCCTGGTGTTCAATGCCTCCAGGGATAGGGCATTCACAACAACTTCTCTGGGAAAACTGTGCCAGTTCTTCATCACTCTCACAGTAAACAATTTCTTCCTAATGTCTTACCTAAACTACTGTCCTTCAGTTTAAGCCCATTGCCCCTTGTCCTACCACTACATACTCTTGCCAAAAGTCCCTCTTCAGCCTTCTTGCACCTCTCTTTAGGACTGGCACACTGCTATATGGTCTTGCCAGGGCCTTCTCCAGGCTGAGCTCCTGCTCTCTCAGTTTTCATAGAAGAGGCTTTCCAGCCCTGTGATCAAGTTAGTAGCCCTCCTCTGGATTCATTCCAACATGTCAATGTCTTTCTTGTGCTTTGGGGATCCCCAGAGCTGAACACAGTATACATGTGGAATCTCACAAAAGCAAAACAGAGCAGGACTTTCCTTCAGCTATTACCTGATTAAGAATCAGTCAGCTTGGCCTGATGATTGACTCCCTACCATCCATTTCCCTCTTTCTGGGGGATTTGGGGATATTCATCTATCCTCTGCCTTTGTCCATTGCTCCCAAATACTCCTATGTTAGCTCCTACTCAAAACTGCTTAATCGTGAGTGATCAGACGCAGCACAATACAAAAACTTTCCTTCAGAAATGTGACAACAAACCTCTGTCTTCCATACAAACTGAGTTGCTGGAGGCTTCATATCTAAATTCTGTGGCAGTAAATGCTGGAAAAGTTCTCTGAGCTACATAAATGCTAACAATGGATTTTTAATACAAAAGAGGGGTGTTTTGTTCTATCGCGTCAGAAAATACCAGGTGACAAATACGGCAAAGGCCGTCTATTTTATCTAAAAATGAGACATGTAGAATTCTGTTTAAAGGAGACTTAGTAATTCTGGGACATGACATACTGTGTTATATATGCTTTCATATACAGAAAGATGTGCCCACTGCAAGTGGCCAGGAAGGCCACTGTCAAGGAGGCAGATAATATATGTAAAACAGAAAGTGCAGAGAACAATGGTAGGGAAATGTTAAATACATATGAGCCTGCAGGAAACATTGCCTTCTTAAAACCTCAGTCATGAAGCCCCAAAAATTTATACCAGAATTTATTCCAGGAACAGTGGTATTCCCTCACTTCCTTCATGATGAAATCAAAATAATCACAGCTTGTCATTATTCTTTTCCAGAAAAAAAGTTAATATTTGGAAAAAGGAGAAGAGAAGAGAAGAGAAGAGAAGAGAAGAGAAGAGAAGAGAAGAGAAGAGAAGAGAAGAGAAGAGAAGAGAAGAGAAGAGAAGAGAAGAGAAGAGAGATCTGTGTGGCAAGTGGTACCCAAACGTAAAATATTTCCTTCTTGTGGGGGCTGTGTTAAATAGAATTAACTTTAAAATATATTTAGTTCTTTTACGTTTTATTTTTTTCCATTAAATGCATTAAAAGTACATTTTGTTTAACTTTTTTTTCTTTTTTTAACTCCATCATTTCTGGTTTTTATAATTTACAGTGTATCAAAATATGTAGTCCTCATCTTCTCTTTCAGTATGTTTTTATTGTCCATGAAGAGGAGAAAGAGAAAGGAGAACAGAAGAACACAATTTAAAACAATAGTAACTCAATTGTTCCTGTTATACTTTGGATTTAACAAGCTAAGTTAAAAAGGTGAGAGAACAAAAAACCTTTCATAACCTGAGATAAAATGTAATTATAACAGGATCAACTTTCAATATTTTAGTCAATTCTAATCCCATTATAGTAGGTCCGAGATAGAAACAACTTGAACACACAGAGTTCAACCAGCAGATCCTACATGCCTAATCCACACTTTTATTGAGTGTTCCAGTTCTTCAGCAGGTATGTTCCAGCAGGTTAAATGCTTAGCTGATCCATTGCTAGCCTTCAATAAACATGTTATCTAAGCAAAAAAGATCCAAGAGTACATGGAAGTCTGAGTTGACTCAGACTGTAGTACATCTCATTTTACTTTTAAAAAAGAATATGGAGGGGAGAAGCAATGAGTCTGCTGGCACTGGTTCTGGCCCATTTGAACTCAAATTAGCAGAAAAGCCTCAGTGTGATGAATGCTTCCTTTACTGTGATTGCTTCCCTATGCCTGGTCAGGTCTGCAGAGTTGGAATTGTCAGAAAGAGAAGGAGAGAGGTCCTTCTGTAGGGGAGGTATTTGAGGAGTGGCTGCCCTCCCTGGGCAGTGACTGACCTGAACTTGTAAGATGCTGAGTCTCACATCTTTTGAGTCTGAAAATTAATTTCTTGTACCTAGAACCCAAATAAGACCAGCCCACCACAGCAGGAGCTGACTTGCCTCTTTCTTTTGCTACTGGATTTCTCTTTGGAAAAAGGTCTCACCAGCAAAGGTCTCACTGGAGGCACCATAGAGAGTGGTTAGGATGCCCAAATCCAATGAACATTAAAGATCTCCAAATTTACCCTAGTGTAAGGCTCACCTAGGAGAGACCCTCACTATTTGAGGTGGAAAAGACACTCAAACAGCAGCCCAGCTTTGCAAAACAAGATCCTTACGACACAAGGATCAGTGACAAGTTCAAGCTGACATTTTATTTCAGCTGTTACTTCTTTTCTGCTTTCTGTCACTCCAGTAGTCCCTGCTGGCCAGACTTAAAATAAACTTTTTTGTCTCTGGAAAAATTAATGACATTCTTGTGGAAAGCAGGTTAGGTGAAAAAGCTCTATCAAGTCCAAAAAATAAACAGGAAAGTATTATTAAGAGAAAAATAATCTTTAAGAGAAACTGATTTAATGATTAACAGCTCTACTTTACCACAGACAGAATTCCTCCAGTGATATATGGAAACCCTCTGGGACTCTCAATTTTTACTAGATAATCCCTCCTGAATGGTAAAATACTGCTATATCCCCTGCACATCACCTTTTGAACTATACAGGCATTTTACTAATTGACTCCAAGAATAACTCTGGCCCAGATTATCTGAGGTGCCTGGCTTCCAAGAATAAAATAAATTTTTTGCTGTTTTGTGGGGGCTTTTTGAAATTTTTTGTTCTATGTTTGTGCTGGAGACCTCACTAAACAAAACAAAACAAACAAACAATAATAAAACCAAACCAAACCAACAACTTCCCCCCTCCCAAGAAAACCTCAACAACAGAGAGAAAAAACCCCTGAGAATCAATGTCTGTGAACCATACATATTCTGTTACTCCTCATTCTGATCTTGCCCATTGTATTGTGCATTCATTTGATCACATAATTACCATTTTTCCACAGTGCATTCAGTGCACAAGACTCAAAGGAAAACTCAGACATTTTAAATCACATTATTTTTTTTATTGACTATAGAAGGTCCTTTATATTCAAGGAAAGAACTTATTTTCTTCTAAACCTATCTTTTAGAGATGAGACTCATATAATGGGGTGACTAAAACTGCAGCCATGAAAGAACTTTACTGCTTGGTATTTCTCGGCATAGTTCTCTAAATTTTCCTCCACTGAAGTGAAAAGCAATAAAGCTTCACTTTTAAGTGACTTGAATCAGCATCAATTTAGGCACAGGATGAAGGCTGTGAAATGGTTGTCAATACTTATAAAAGCAACTATAATATTAAAACAGGTACATCAAGCTCCTGGAACCTGTCAGGGAGCAAACAAATATTCTATTTCCTCTAGTTCCTCTTCGAGAAGGGTGGAAATAAAATACTGACAATATATTTATTAGTTGAAGTCAGGGAGAAAAATCAGTGCAGATAGCCTCTCCTGTGCATAGCTCCAGTCAGCATTTGGACAGTTGTAGTTATTTACACTACTAGCTCAACCATGGGGCCAGCCTGGCTAACTACTGTAGGTGGTTAGGAGGAGAGAGCCCCTGCCTTAATGACCTCGAGGAAAAAAAGACAGTAAGACATAGAATGAAAAAATATCCCAATATTCCTTCTTTTTTCCATTCATAGTTCAGGTATACAAGAATTTAACACTACTAATCAAAACTTCTGAGTTTTCAGAAATCTCAATCATTACAGAAAGCTAACACCAAAATTCCTTACTTTAATTCTTCACTTCTTTACTTCTTTTTCACTCTTCAAAACACATTTTTCTGGAGCTATGCAAATACATCATAACTACATGATGATACCATGGTGGGTTTCTGTACAGCCCAATGTGCCATGGCTGAACAGGACTGGCCAGGCAGTGGGAGGGGACAGGGCTGGTAAGGATTTCTAAGCAACACAGCACACATTTTTCTCTAACCTGTTGTTTCCATCTGGTTTTTATCTTGCAGATGATAAACAAAACATAACATGAAAATTTAGGCTGGATGGTGCTTCTACTAAATCTTTGTCACATTCAGATTTCTGGAGTTCACATCTTCATGTGTAGACCATCTTCTCAATTCCCATCAAACCACTTTTTGTGACCCTTGCAACCCTGCTTCCTGTTAGGTTTTTCTTGCTCCTGAACTCCCTGGAGGAATAGATTGCTGCTATAAAAAAAACCAAAGTAAGCAGGAGAATATCAAAGCTGTCTTGTATGCAGTGAACAAGCGCATATAGTCAGGATGTGACTTGAAGAGATTTCATATCTTATACATTTTCCCAATGGTTGGAGATGGATAAGTCACACTGATACCTGAGTGATGGCTGACATGAAAAATAAAGGATGTTCCTAACAGCCAAGTCAGCAAAGTCAGCCGCTCTCTGCAAAAGCACCCTTGAAATACCATCAAATTCTGCCAAAGAACTCAAGGAATGAATCTGTGACTGATTTGGTCTGAGCCTTACTCTTCAAGACTGACCTAAAACAGAGCCATGTAGCCTACAAGTCTGACACTAGAGAGGAGTAAAGGATGTTGTTTAGTTTGTCTCTAATCCCACACAGCAAAGGACAGAGATACAGAGGAGCTCACTGCTTGTGTAGAAGAGTTCTTGCCTGCAATGCATGTTTATAGGGACGAGAAAAGCCTGTCAGATGCAATGACAGCTAATTTTATCCTGTCTGTGAAAGGATTTGAGAATTTCAGGAGAGACAGAGAGGTTACAAAGGGAAGGCATTTTCTCAGTTTAATGATGAGTCAAGTGTCCTTCACCACAGCGCCTGCATATCACCAAGCCAGTTATGGCAGAGGACATTGATCCTCAGGAGGGACATAACCATTTTGCAGACCACAATTTAAAATGTTTCTATTAGGACAGTGACAGCTCCTGATCCCTGGCTGCTGTTTTGTGGCTTGCAGATTTATGTGAATGTGCATGTTTGCATGCCTGCCTAGCCACCCATCCATGCCTCTACTGAGCTACTAACCTGTCAAAGAGAGCATTTTCTGATGGCTAATCCTTGTGGACAATTTCCTTCCAATTCTGCCACATACCTCTTGCCTATTTTGAGGTGCTAGCTCTTTCTCAGAAGTGATGTAGGCTGTGACCGGTGCTGTCTTCTTCATAACACAACAGTCTTCACATTTTCTTCGGGTTTTTTGGTCCACTAAGTGTAGCACTCATCAAAACAAAGACAATGTCTTAGAAAAAAATTCAGGATGCAGTTTCCCATTTCAACAAGATACAGAAAGTCCTGTCTGTTATTGACAGACATGGGTTAGCAAATCCTTCTTGTCTGAAGGGAGTCTCAGTAGAAACTCATGGGACAAATTGAAACTAACCACCAAGGCATGAAAGTATGAATTTACAGCAATGAAAAGGAAGTGTGTTTGACTGTGTATACCAATGATATCTGAAGTATTTTTTTAATGTAAAGCCCTACTAGGCATACACTGTGCCATATCATGTGAGACACTATTCAATATTTTTTGAAAAGAAAAAATGTGTTGTGGAAAAGTTGCTTCCTTCAAACAGAAAACTGAGCTACTAAGTCAAAACGAGTTGCTTTCTCAGAGACACAGGGCAAATTACTTCACCATCCAAGTAATGTAATTCTGATCCAGACTTGAATCTTCAGCTGGCTAGAGCATTCAGATCAGTAGTATTTTGTTATGGAGATATCAGCATATACAAGGACTCAGTAAACTTGTATCTTAAAATATTGATATTACATATGTGACAAGGACTTGATGCATCACTTTTGACAGACTCTGAATATTTCATTCAATTTGGCATATCAGATTCCAGAAAACTCAGCCAGGAAGTTGCTTATATGACCTATTTTCCATTCATCATAAACTTACATTTACTCTGAGCTATTTCCTTTTTTTCAGGTTAGGACTAGTGCCTGGGCACATTGTGATTAAAAAAAGTCAAAGCATTATTCCACATTACTGAATCCATTGAATTCTGTAATGTAAGCTAAGCAGCAGCATCACAAAGAGAAGACTTTCAGTCAGAAGTTCAAAGTATATAGAGGGATTTAAAATGTCTATACACCCTGTCAAATGCTAAATCAAATGGAATAACCTTATGTATACACACTTTACAACTCTCAACAGCTTTCTGATCTCCTTCAGGATAAAGACATAAAGCAAACAAAAGTTTCTTTCTCATCAGAGACACCATCTAGTTTGAAGAGTTTCAACTCTGAATTCTTTTAAATACCTGTCTCCTTCCCCTTATAGTTATTTATATTTGGAAGGTAAAAATCTGGTCATTGAAAAGTTCTGAGCTAAAACAAAATATTAGAGAACTACAAAATACATTAAAACATTACAAGAGTAGCGAATTGGATAAAAAGTATGTTTATGTTTCTTTCTATATTCTTTGATGTACGTATACATAACAGTTAATTTATACGTATATTTATAATCTATTTATTTCTTTTCTATATACAGCACAGTTGCCCAAATTTGCCTTCTGGCTAATGAAGAGTTATCATTAGAACTTACTCCATAAAGTCAACTCACCTCTCAGTTATCTCAACCTAATATTTATTTATATTCCAAATTTATTTCCTGTACCATGTTATAAACGAAAACCTTGGGGACTGTTTTTCTGTTTGATTTGTGTTTAGCTCAGGTACAGAATGGTTTTCAACCCATGTGAGGATGAAGTCACTAGAAGCAGTCAGTACCAGGAACCATGATGTTGTTAACCACCATGGAATGAGGAGCTCCCACAGAGGAGGCCATGCATGGCCTAAGGACAGGCCACCAAAAAGCTTTCTTGACTGAAGTGAGATGCTTTGATTACTGCACACTGCACTCTTGGGCATCCTTCCCTTAGGCACAGTTGCTTTCTTGCCCTGCTATTGCAGAAGGGCAATGCAGGGAACTCTCTCAGTCAAGAGAGAATTCACCCAATTATCTCTGCTTTGGTGGCCCTACTATCTCCCTGTGTGCATTTGTCCTTGTATGGAATCCTGGGAGCCCTACAGTGTGTGCCAAAATTTGCTGTTATAAGACATTGGTACCCACACTGGCATGATTTGCAGTGTTTCAAGTCTGCCAGAGAGTACAAAACATTCCTAGACCACCTCTCCTTACCTCAGCCACAGGATGATCTTAATGCTGTAAGATGTTATTAGCTTATTACCTGTATTAGCTTAGGCTGTCTGTATTTATTTAAGGGATGTTTATAATATATATTTTCCTGTCCCCAGTATTTTCCTATTTTAATGAGGTTTAAGACTTTGTGTCTAAAGAATATATAAATATGACACTCAGCCTTGACTACACAATTATGACCAGTAATTTTATAATCAAATTTTAGATAAATTTGGAGTTAAGGTGGTGTGTCACACCAACATTTGGCTGTACAGTTAATGAAAGCTGGAATCTTTCCCGCTCTGTGGGAGGTTTTGCTCTTTTGAAGACCTTTTCCACCCATATATCACCTGTGTTAAAATGCAAATAACTTAAATATAATTAAAGCACAGAATGTACTGTGATAGGAAAAAAAAAGCTGTTTCCATCAGCATGAAGCAGCAATTCTGTAAAACTGAAATGAAAGGTTTCAACAGATATGTTTTGTTACTGATTGTCAGCATCATGCAATACTACCTCTGCTGACATGACTTTTTTAAACAGTAAAGAAATCATATTGACTGGAAAAACCCACCAGATTCCAAATTAATAGCAAAATAAAATAAAAAATAATTTAAAAAAAGAAACTATTTTTCTGATTTTGAGAGTGGCCCTTCAGGATTTTCAATGATGGTAATTGAACTTCATGACAAAGATGTTCCAATAAAATTAATTTTTTCTCAGGGCAAAATTGTCTTAGTATTATTTTATCATTGAATGTATACTTTACTCCAAGAGGAGAATTAAGCAATATACAATTGAAAATGTCATATATAATGCAGTCCTAATTTGTTACTCTAAGCTTTGTTTATCTTGCAATTATCAAATATTTTTACTCAGTGCAGTCTTTACACTGCCCATGTGTATTAATTGATGAACTTTGGTAATGCAAGAACTCATTTTAATTTTGTAAAATTAAATTCACTGAAGAATCCAAGCATTGCTTTTGCTCAAATACAAAAATGTAGTATTTTTTTTCCCAAAATGCTCAAAGGGACTTCTTTTAATTAGTTTTTTTCTCTGTCTTTTCTGTCTTTTTTTACATCAGTGAGCCCTGTTCAACAAGTTTATGAACACTTTCATATAAAATTATCTATAGATTTCTTTGATTTACCAGGAAAAAAGGTAATTTTTTCATACTATGTATATATAAATATATCATGAGCCATTTAACCATCTTTTGGCCATGTAATATATGCTTAAAGGGCAACATTGTTATGAAAAATGAGACTTTTGAGGAATGATGTTAATGTTCTGTATCTTTGGAAAGGGCCCTCTTAGCCTTTTCTACCTCTGGGATAAAAAAAAAAAGAAAGAACAAAAGAAAAAAGAGCCCATGGTGTATATTCCTAACATTTCATACAAAGTTTACCTGTGATATTTTTCACCAGGTGGGAATGAAAATTTGTTTCCATATGGAATATCTCTGTAATTACAGAAAAGTAAACATACACGAGAAAAGGAGACAGAATTATAAAAGATGACACAATTTATAAATCTCTGTGTATAAACTTTGCAGAGAAATACATGGAATTATATATAATGTGTTAAATGTGAAGATAAATTAGATTTTTAAATGTAAGAGGGCGGTGTTAAAACACATTTTGCTTTAACCGCAGTTATCTGGTTGTCATTTAAAAGACAATGCAGCCAGTAGTAGAAGAATAAGAGGCAATTCTCGGCTTCTAAGGGGGAATTTTTTCATTTTCTAAATACATTGGAAATCCTCAACTGATTTGTGTGACAATGTATGACATTCATACAATGCACACCTATGAAATTGTGTGCCTGGCCTTGTAATGATGTGTGGGCACACAAGTGAGCAGTTGTCAAATTCATTGTCCACTGCCTGCTCCCTAGTAAGAGAACAGTGGAATGGGACTGTTGCTGCTGCAAGTTTCAGGGATGTTGCTCCAGTAATGAGAGCCAAAGGGACACAAGGCAAATTTTAAGGGAGAAGTAGGGAGGGGGTCCTATTACTGCTACTATTAAGATGAGTTTGATTTTGAGGATAAGAAAGCAAAACCTCTGACCTGAACACCTAAAAATCTGAAAACTTCTGGCCTGTCGCAGAAGCAGTAAATTTCAAACTGCAAACTAAGCAACACACTAAATCAAAACTGAGCTGTTATAAGCTGTTTGAGGTATTTCAGTCAGTGGGGTGGCTTTAAGTAGGTGTCTCAGCATAGGGGAGAAAGGTGTCTCAGCCTCTTACACTTTTAGGCTGATAGGATGAGATTAATTAGTTGAATTTGAAATATTTAGCCTAAGCTAGTCAACTAGGTTCTCTTTTTGACAGAGGAGACACAAAGAGGTGTTTTGTTAGGACCCACCCTTTAAATGTAAGAAAGTCTAAAAGCCACCTTTGGTAGACATCCACCTCTCTCTTTCATCTTAGGAGTGCAACAAAGTGGCTTTGACTAGAAGACTGTGTGGTCAGTGTAAGTTGGAAGAGTTGAATCCCATCATCACTCATTTCTGTCCTGTATGCCCGTGTCATAAAGAAGAATGAGATCACTGTGCCTGTCTGAAAAGATGCTGAGTATTACCTGAAGGATGGCAAACAGTTAATGTGTTTTCAGAACAAAAAGAGATGTTGCTAATCTGTGTTAAATGTTTATTTATTTTCTGAAAATATGGAGAGTATTACTCCCAAAATTTACTGCATACTGTTCAGTTCTGCAGAATGGTTCTTTACATCACATACAATGACTTTTTTAATAACACAGAAATTTTTGGGATCTTTTTTTATTTGAGTGGTTCTTTACATATTGAGTGTCTTAGGAAAATTAAGATCCTAAATCTTACAGTATTTTGAATGAGGCAGGCAAAATTCAGATTGAATTCAGCCAGGGTGGAGGACAAACTGAAAGATCTGGATGCAAGTAATGATCATTTAAGCATCTGTTACTGATGAAAGTATTTGCCAACACCTCCCCAGTGGCTTGATCTATTTGGTTTTGTATACTGCAAATCATAACCACGCAACAAGCAAGTTGCTAAGCAAAGAAAAGCTGTGGGATTTGAGCCACCTCACAGGAAGGTGCACACAGTATCACAGAGAAGCGTTTGCAAGCCGTCTGAGTTGTGTTTATCTCAATGCAAGTAACAGCATGTCAGAAAGATGACTGTAATTTTTCCTTGATTACTCTTTTTGCTCCCTTACAGATAGAATGGTCATCTGCTTTCCCTTGGCATTCCATTATTACAAATTTTTATGGGTGTTTCCATTCTCAGGGATAAGAAAATTGAAGAAAGCAGTCGTAAACTGTAAATGCATTGATATCCAAGTGGACTGATTCAAGCTGAAATGCACTGCCCTGTTCACACATTGAAAAGAACTTGCCATCTTTCAAACAATGACTAGAGGATGGCAATTTTCATTTAACTGAATTCAGAGCTGAAGATGTACAAAAGGCTGAAAAAAATACTGAAAAAAATCTGAGAAACTGTTCGACTATCCCAAGAGACTAAGTCATCCATGAGGTTTAAATTTTCATCTGCACTCTCCTCTAAAAGGGAATGCAGATATCAAAGTGGCTACAGTATCACTTCATGTGGCAATTCAGGGACTGAATGTTAGGTGTTAGGGCTGAAAAATGCTCTGTTAAATATATCAAACAGATTATAACAGAAAGTAAGTTGAGAAGTTTCTAGGTAATACAGCTTTTTAATGTATCTAAGTACAACATTTTTCATGTCTTTAATTATGTGCCATTAGTTGCATTATTTAGATTCCATATAGATTTGACAAAAAAAATATGCACTTTTTGGCTTCTTTATAAAATTGTGTTCAAATATTTGAAGTTTGTGAATAAAGAATTAAAGTTAGGAAGTTATTGCAACTTTTCAAAAAGCAGCGTCACAGTTCAACACTTTTAAAAATAATGTTATTCTACCGACATCAAATTTTCTCATGCTGCAATAACATTCTTTTTTCATATACTGAAGCTCTGAGAACTTTGGCAGTTTCACATCCCCAGGGTTCAATATTTTTTCCTTTTTTTTCTTTTCTATTTTTATTTTTTTTTTGTTTGTTTGTTTGTTTGTTTGTTTTGTTTCAGTTACTGAGGGTTCACACACATGCTGAGTTTAACTTCGGGTTTCTGGGCTCATACAAACCCTAAAACTCAAAGCAATCCTCAGCCATAACCATGTTTTCCATGGCTTGGAACAAAACAGTAAACTTTCTGTGGAGCTCAGAGATGGGTTTAACTTGACAGGCAATCTATACTTTAGAAGTTCAGCCTGAGCTCATTTCAAGGGTCAGTGAAACTTGGAAAATCTTCTTGACGAATTTGGGACAAATTGAGGATTATGAAGACAACTCAAAACACCCATCTCACAAGAGGCAAATAATCCCTCCTGCGTCTCTTCTGCCCTCCAAACCAGTTGCTACAGAAAGAAGGGAATTTCACATGGGTGTGAACTTCATAAAAAATATACACAATTCATTCGATTGAAAAAAGCTTAATTATCTTATGCTTTTTACAGTTCAGCTGTTCCATTTGTCTCACATTCATCTGAGATACTTCTAAGTTATGCTTACATTAAAGAAATTCAGGCCTATAATTCAATGTCAATCAAAGTGTATGAAATCTCTCTCAAACAAATGAGTCTTTATTTTTTTCATGTCTGAAGGCACCTAACTACATACGATCCCATTCAAGTTATGTTTAAGTCCAGATCTCAAAAAAATAAACCTAGAAAGAAAACCAACTAAAAAAGAAGTGTGCTGTCTTTCATTATTTACATACTTAATGTTGTTTGATTCAGAAACCACAATATAAATGTTTTCTTTTAAAAAAACTGTAAGCATCAAGACATATATAAATATTCTACAAAACGATCAGTGTGTTCCCACCAAAAACAGATGCCTTGCAAATATTTGGCTTGTTTTTAAAAAAAACACTTAAATCATTTTTTGAGGTCTGGTCATCTATATATTCAGAGTGCAAGTGCTTTTAGAAGAAATACTTCTAAAATATATCTATTTATTCATTTTTCATATGTGTATATGAAATAGAAAGTCTTTACTTAATGTTGAGAAAATCCACTGTGGTGCAGGTGTACAGGACTTTCCAAAAATTACTTGGGAACAAGATGAATTTATCCAAATGGCCCCTTTTACAGGAAAGTTTATTCTGCTGTTCACAGCGTCCCAGCAGCACAGTGAATACCTTCAAGTTTCCCAGCTCCTTCCAAGGGGAGCATTCCAAAATGTCTCCAGGCAGGCAGTTCTGGATGCTCCCGCAGCCCCAGTGAGCTCAGAAAGTGCCAGCAGCGCAGCTTTTCAGCACGGGGCGTAAAGCTCGGGCTGCCTGTCCGGGCTCACCGCCACCCAGGGCTGCTGGGAATCACAGCTGCTCCGTCCAAATCTGGGGCAGGAGCTGGGCTGGCTGCAGTGCTTGGCCAATACAGCAGGTGCCATAAAGGAAAAAATATGTGTACAAGTAAGCCGTCTGTTTGGTAATAGTTTATCTGGGTCAGCTGCGTGCTGAGGAGGACAGACTTGCTCTTGGCACCTGTCCTCAGAGCAGTGTGAGTCTGTCCCATGCGGCTTTGCTTCTTACAGGGATAAAACATAGCTCCAGTACGCCAATAATTTAAGCATAGGAGTTTAAGCTTTCATTACTTTCCTAAGTTTTCTTTTCCATGTTTTTTGCAGCAGTCACTGATCCATGCTAGAGCACAGTCTTTTTATTATTTACTCTATTTTTGAGGTAGCCATTTCAGGTCTCTAGTTGCTAATCTACAGCACATCTAATAGGGCCTTATCCAGAAACACTCATTGAGTATGTTAGAAAATTGGGGCAAAAAAATCTTAACTAATTGTAAACTGATGAGGCAGGATCCATCCCTCCTTATTCTGAAGGCCTGAAATTTGGGTGTCTAGTCTAAACTAATCAATCTTACATCCTCTCATCAAAGGAGAGACTTTGCTTTTTTTAAAGAGCAATTTGTTTATAAGTTGGGAAGCTAAAATACATGGCCCTTACAAGGTGCATATGTCTTCCCTTAACTTTTATGGGAATCCTACACAACAAACTGAAAGAAGCCCCTTTTGAGTGAAGTGGAGCCCACCATTGGTATCTGCATCCAGTGTGAACCTACCATGCTGAAAAGTTATTTCACTGAAGGGCTTCTTAATAGCTCAGCAAGGAGTAAATAGTCTGAGCTGGCTAACAGCAAGCAGCCTCCACTACACAGAGATTTTCAGCATAGTCTCCCCAGCTGTTGTGAAATATATGTCTTTGCTATTATAAAGTGGCTTTCATGAACAAATACAAATGTGTAAAAAAGATGTGTTAAAAGCAAAGACAAATGAACACACGATGAAGTAACTAGAAACAGATGACAATATACTGCTGTTTGAAAGGAATGTTTTTCACTTGGTTCTATTAATGTACAGAGACCCGCAAAGCTCTTAAACATTGAAGAAGGTTTCTAACATGGAGTAAGTTGCAGAAAAGAAACAAATAATTAAAAAATTCTTCCATTGCTCTTTCAACAATGTACAAGCATTACAAGGACAATATTTTTTTTCTGTACTTCTCCTAACTTAAATCACATTGCAAAGCATAAACAGTACATTACACATAAAAACTGAATGTGTATGCCGGATCATTTTTATTGAGAAGGCAATCTGCCCATGCTTTCCATGTAAGTTTAAAATGGTTTCTCTTCTACTTTTGTTGGCACAAGTGGTATTAAGCACACACCAGGATTTAACCACTTTAAGTCAAAATATTCTTTGGCCAAACTGCACTGACTCAACTGAGATTGTAATTTGGGCTCCTTTATTTTCAAGGTCCTTTGATATTTCATAGGATAGTTTACTGTTCAGATCTTCTCTTCCAGAAAATCAAAATCACGTTTTGCTATTTCCCTCTCCAACATGATGATCAGTCCTGGATCCCCTTTTCTTAACACCGGAGGACGTGTGAGGCAGGACCTCCTGCAAGCAGCTTTGTGTATAGCTGATTTTTTCCCACTCGTGTCTAAGACATAAATTTCTAAACATTACACGATAATACACATTTAATTCCAGCTTTTGGGTAGAAGTCAAACATGAGAGTTTCGTGACCAGAAGGTCAGAAAACAGGCAGGACCGTTTCCTGGCAACTTAATGGCATTTGGCTTTATAGCTTAATTTCATAATATGCAAAGACTCTTCAGCAATCCTAATTACATTCTTAGCAAGGAAAGAAAACAATCTCAGATACTGGATTAAATCCTGGAAATGGAGAGTTCTAGCAATATGGTATATAATCTTTTAAAAGTGGGTGAACTGTCGAACAGAATTCCTTCCTAAGTAAGGAATATTATATTTTTGGCCATAGGCCTTCACCAGAACTTGTAATGTGTTATATGAAAAGCTCAAACCACATGGCACAGACAGTAATTTGTAGAAAACTTTCCACTTCTTCATGCTCTGAGACAAATGTTAGGATCAATTCTCATGGATTTCAGGAGGAAGAGACAGCTGACCACAGATTTGGCTCAGAAATCCACTCTTTTACATCAGGGGCCATTCTTTTCTAGAGGGCAAGTAAATATTTTTACAGACATGAATGGAACTGGACACAAGATGATCTGGGACATCAATCAAAGTTAAATTGCTTCTTAAGTGAGATGTGGAAAGAAGATAAGACTATTTTATTCATTGCTAATGTTATTATATATTTGTGTAGAGCAGAAAGGATCTCACAGCACTACAAAAAGAATATGCTGCAGAAAACTTACAATCTAAGTGATAAAAAAAGATTAAATGCAGAAAAACTACATTTGCTCCCTAGCGTCAGCTGCACCAGGACAAGGAATGTTGGCTTGTCAGAAGTAAACTATTTTATAAAAATATCTTTTTTCTTCTTGGCCCCAGTGTTTTCCATCCATCCTGCAAAAGAGAGCCTACTATAACTGGAAGTGAAATTGCAAGATTATGAGGATTTGTTAATCTTTATGGGGTTTGTGAATATCAATCTATTTTAAAATAATGTGGTTTTTTTTTAAATATGCAAATAGGTTTCTATATTGAAATCCAAGATGGATAAAATTGTAAACAATTAGTTGAGTTGTTTTAAGTTGTTAACTCAATATTTTCTCAATATTTGTATCATTATTTTGTAATTTTTAGATATCCTTGCTTTAGACATTCCTTCCTCTTTTGACAGGCTTGGTAACTGGCAATCTTCTATGTAAAATACTTAGTAGTTCTGACATTCCAATGGCTTGACACTTACGCTTCCTGACTCAGATATCAAAAGGTGTCCTTCACTGCATCATATTAAATTTTGATCATTCATTTAGCAAATTACAGACAGGCAGCTATCAATCATGGACTTTGTATTTATTTTCTTACACAAGGTCCAAATATGCAACCTTTATCTAGAAAATTTTGCATGTAAATTAATTGGCCTTGCATTTCCAATGAGAAGAAATGAGAACACATCTAAGGTTTTTAAACATAGATAATATCTTCACAGCTTATAAATCTGCTTGCTGATTTCAGCCAGTTTTGTCAGGATGCAGACTGTCCAGAAACAAATACAATCATATGGCATCTATGGAAATGGATGTTTTCATAAATGTTTAAAGGATCATTCACATAGCCAAAAAAGAGACAGAAGATAGAAAATAAAAAGTTCTGATAGTGGTACCCAAGATAGTATGTAGGTGTTGAAGGGCTTGAATATCACAAAAATTGCTGAGGTTCATTTCTAAGTTGAAAGCCAAGATGTGGCTTTAAATAGTCATTTCTTTGATTCGAGAACCCTGACTTTATTGATGTCCGTCCTTCAGCATCATACCTTGAGCCTATAACTTCTTATTTGAGCAGTGTAAGGCTGTTTAAACAGGCATTCTTGATCTCAGCAGAATGGAGAGAAGTCATTCCAAACCTAATGTCTCTGTAGGCTGGTTGGTTTTGTCACTTAAGTATGTTCACGTTATGCTAAGCATAAGGAATGCCTAACCTGTACTTTCCTTGAGGACATTCCATCTGGTGTGAGCACAGAAGGAGGCAGCATAGAGCTATAATGCCACCAGGAAAATTCTCAGTTACTGAGGTAACATTTGGAAGATTTACAGCTTCTAGGAACCATCAGGCTGAAGTCCTTAAAACCCTGGGGAAAATGTCCTCTTCTTATACTACAAAGTTTACACAATTTCCCTCCCGCCTTGTTTGTGTGATTCAGACTCAGTTGCTGCTCTTACCAGCTGCCTTTATGGGTGGCATATCCATGCATTGTGTGGGAAACGACCCCACACAAGTAGAGGGTGGACAAGAGGATCTAGTACTTTAAGGCCCTTTTCTTCTAGCTGTGCTAGCTGTCATCATTTGTGGTATGACTCTTTGAATTCCAGACTCTCTATGAGAGATAAATGAGTGCACAAAACACAAACCTAGCAGCAACTCAAGCCTGCCTCCTTAAGCTGCCTTAGTAGTCCATGGAGAAGGTGGAAGGCTCCTGTAGGGGTTGTTTGAAGTAGATAGTTGTCCTCTGGAACCGCTACTGCCTTTAGGGAGTGAAATGCACGAGAAAATCTTCCCAGGAATAGAATCATAGATTCAGAATATCCTGAGTTGGAAGGGACCCACAAGGAGCATTGAGTTCAACTCTGATGGCTGATATTAGGCCTCATGACTACTTGCCCCTAATTGTTGTGGTCAATTCTTTTTGATTCACAAGAATATTTCAGTCCAAAGAATACCACAGGTGTCTGCCCTTCAAAAAACTGCTGGTTGAGGACTCTAGATGGCTGACGCTTATATGACCAGAGGTTAGAGAGTGGCTGTCTGGCAAACAAATGCTATAAATCCAATTATCTTCCCGGAGCAGCGTGCAGAAAACTCATTCATCATAAAAATCTGCAAAAGATATTTTATTTCACTCAGTGATTAAAATGTTAATTATGTTCATTCTTTAAAAGAAATAAAACCAAAAACATGCTAATGCAGAGACTGACTTGCTAAATACAGCTTCTGGAGGAGCAAGGGTGAAGTGCCATAATTCAGAAATTTTGAAGCCCATTGTGACAATTCAACACAGTTGTTGGTTATCAGGAGCTTCTACAAAATATTGTGAGACAGAGAATTACAATCATCCCCAGCCTCATAGGTTTCAGATCAGGAGCATCATATACTTGGTTGGCCAAACTGGAGCCAGAGAGCATCATCAACCATAACTTTCTCTTGAAGCTAATTGAGTTCACCCATTTTTTCCTCCATTAGATGCATGCAGAGAATTTGCAACACAACATTCAAGTCTCCTCATCATAAAATGAGACTCAGGGCAATTCTGAACAACACTCTTCATCTTTACCTTATTCTTTCCCAACCCTCTGTTAGGTGGGTGTGCCAGTGTCTCAGCAAGTATGAAACAGACACGAGACATGTTCCTCAGGGTTTCTCTCATGCACATGCATGCAGACTGATCAATACAATATTATAGTCAATGGAGTAAACTTTAAATGAAATTTCTCACTCCTGTAATAGGAGGAGAATTCATATTGTTATGTTATAAAGGTTATAAATGCTCCAATTTCAATACAATCTTATTCATAGAGCTGCATCTGCAATGTAATTACCTGAGCAGGTTTATTATGTACAACTTTGTGTTATCTGGGTGGAAAGCTTAGGACAATAAACCATGTTTAACAATAGCTACTTTATCTTCTTTCATTTTACCAATAAGTATTGGCGGAATACAATTACTCTTAGAAACTTAGCAAATCTGAGCTCTATGAGGCTGAAAATAAAAATAAAAATCCTTAACACAATTAAAAAACAATTATTTTGTAAGAAAAGTTAGTTTTGTTGGGTAGTGTCAGATGAAACTGGGGTTCCTTTTTCTGCTTGTATCTAAATCCATCTCTAGCAAAAAATCAGTGCAAAAGGAGGCATTAAAATGTATTTTATTTTTCTGTACATCTTTTGTTTTATATTTGAATGTATTTCTCCGTACTGTAGCTTGCTTGAACAAATACTTTTTGTTGTAAACACTTTCAATTGTTTAGAAAAACTAAATGTCAGCCAGTGCTAAATGCATTTGCAACAAGAAATCACCAAATCAAAATAATGGCACATGTAGCTCAGGCAGCATTAAAGGACTTTAAACAGCAGTGTATCCAAAACAAAAATTCTACATCAAACATAGAAACACATGGTTAATCTGTTACATCTGTTTAGTTAAGTGATGGCCTTAATTACTTTTAGTCACCCATGACTCTCACGAACAGTCTCCACTTTAAATTTAGATTCAGACATTTTTCCATTTCTCTAATTAGGATTTACTCATGTGTAAACAAGCTCGACATTGGTTTACCCACATACATTTATGTTTTTTACTGTGTGGCCTTGCAGAGCAATTCCTGCATGTTTTCTATTCATATAACTGGCCTCCTTGTCCCACATGTAAACCGCAGCAATAACTTGTTGACCAGTGATTTTAATTTTTTTCCCCTCATAAATAGGTTTTGAAAGGAATATCTATAACTTAAACCTTGATTTTCATAACCATCTTTCTGAAAATCAGAAAGCTGTGCGTTCTCATTCATCCCTTCATCCAAATATCCAGAATGGGTATGTGTCTGGGTTATTTTTTCCCTTCTCTTTTCCACAACATACTTGGAGTGGATGGAGCATGGAGAGATTTCAGCAGGCAATTGAAGATGCCTAATAAAACTTCTGCTGATATAATGATCAGCATGAATTTCTTAAAGGTTTACACCCTGATGGATATGGTCTTTTATTCAAGTAATCTCTGGAATGATTTCTCTCTAGCGCAGAATAAAACAGACTGAACACATATTTTCAGGATGAACTCTTAAATGAGCTAGAGTAAGCACAGAACATTGATTTGGTGGAGCTAATGCTGCTGAGAATCTTTCAAAATAACATATTCCGCGACATGAAAATGAGATTTTAGCATCTTGCCCGGATTTCTCTCCTTGTAGTATTATCTCAGTGCCCCGTGTAAACAGACCAATCATCCTGTGAACATCTATGATTTTGGGTGTCCCCAGACTGTGATTTACCATATGTTCACGACCACCATGACTCATTTGCAGAGGAAAGAGTTAAAGTATTGAAGTAGTTGCTCTAGAAGATGTCAGCTGTGCCAAGGGCTCCAGAGCATTACATCACAACAGTGAGAGGAGACAGAAGACAATACATTCATGTGACACCTCACATGACACTTCACACCAAGCTGATACTATAAGCAATGAAGTTCAGAGTGCTTTATACTATTTTTCTCATTTAGTTTTATACCCCTCGATTTCTGACCTCTTTCCATTTGCTGCAAAATTATCTACACCTAAGTGCACATTTTACAACAGTGAAATATATCTATTGTATAAATTATACAATTTTATGCTGGTTTAAGTAAACTAACAAATTGTAATTAGAACAATCTTCCTATTTAAAAAGCTTAAAATTGTAATTTAAAAATAATCCTTATTTGGGGAAAAAAAAATGGTTTGTGATAAATTGTATCTCCTCCCTTCTCTCAAGTGTAATCTTCTTTATGGACCACCTGTAATTGTAGTTTATGTAATATGTAGTTTACCAATGCTAGCTGGTATCTTGTAGCTACAGCCAACGCTATTTGAAAAAAATTAGAAAAAAATTAGGAAAAAAATTAGAAATTAGAAAAAACTAATTCCATTGACAATAACTGCATTATATGCAGGTCAAATTGACACAATCAGGTTAAGACAATTTTTTATATAAAATACATTTATTGATACCTGGAGCTTCTCCACTGTCACTGGACTTACACAGCATTTAGAAATTCAAAATCTGCAATTTAGATTCAGCTATGATGTTATTTTTGAAATATTGCTAGCAAATAATTCTTTCTATGCCATTACCGCTTCTTGATGTAGCTCTCAAATTTGACCTAGTCCTTCAGTCTGTACTAAGAATTTTCAAATCCAGACACATGTATCCAGCTTGAGCAGATGGGGAATATTGTTACTCTGAAATTCTACTGACAGAAGGCAGCCTTAATTTATGAGATCAGAAAGGACTCAGTTTCTTTCTTATAAGAAACTTACACATCCATATAACATATGGAGGTATTTTAACTGAGTACCATCTCTTTGAAATTTGCTTAAAGAATAGAAATGAATGACAATTTATATCATACTTGCTCTGTTCAAAGTATTAGCAAAAGGCTCTTGGTAAGAGAAAGGGAGGGAGAAGCAAGGATAATGTTTGTGGCTGTGTATATCTTAGTGTAGGGAGCAGGCAGTGAAGGCAGGTCTTAGCATGGTTAAATTTTGTGAAATGACAATAGCAGTTGAGGAAGGCTTCTAAAAACAAAAAATTCAAAAGGTGTTGAAAAGATATAAAATGAGAGAAGAGAAAGCACTTAATAGACTGAGAATCAGTAGAACAAATGTCAGCAGGTTCCTACTCAAACACTTTATCTTTTTTGTGAGAAAGCAGAAGAGCCTTTTGACCAATTTTAAAGTCACTTGTGAACTAGCTTAGCCCATATTGGAGTAGTGTGGCTTGCAAATTGGCATCTTTATATTTGTTCTTCACTGGAGTCTTTCTTAACCCCTGTAGAACAGACCACTCACAAACAGCATGGGCTCAGAATGGGCATTGGAAAGAACAGAAAGAAAATGATCAGATTTTGGCCATGGGAGAAACCTGAGAAACCTAAGTTCAAATATTCTCAGAAAATCACTTAAAAATATGTAAATAAATAAATACATTTATTGAAAATCTATTTAGATTTTTGTTTGTTTATTTGTTTTCTAGACACAGCCAACACTGGTCTCCTATTTCAAAACAAAAGAAGAACTGCTTTTTTCACCTAACATCTCTGACCAAATTAATCTATATTTAATTTCAAGGATGCCCAGATTTTTGCTAGCAGCTTCTATGCATCCATCCTATTCTTCTTATTTTTGCAAAACTCCACTTTTGAGTGAAGAAGTCACAACCATAGTTTTTGGGGAATGGTTAACAGGCTGGTTTATTCTGCAATTTCTTCTGCAGATTTTCAGGTGTTTACCCAAGACTGTTTTGCCTACTAGCTCTCAGATGGCTGGTTCCTTCTTTGTGTCCTAATAGAGGTAGGTGATAATACTTTCAAATAAATAGTGATTTTTCTGTTCACATAACTAATAACTTTTTTTCCCAGGTTCCCTCTTTCTCTGATGTGACATTTATACTATGGAATTTTCATTTTTTGGTTTGTTTTAGGACCCAAGCCTGGCTCCTCCAGAAGTGGCTCTGAGCATCTGGACTCACTTTTCTACCATTTCTCTCCTGATCAAATAATCTTGTGTGTAAACCCCAGTGTATTCTATACAATGAAAAATGTGTTTCATTTTCTAGTGAATCACTGTGATTGCCAAATACAACCCAAATGGCAGCCTGAAAAACAGTCTCCTAACAGGAATAGAGAATGCAAAAATGTTTCTCCAAGGCACCTGCCAGAAACCTGTTGATGCATCATCTGTCAGAAAATAGATGGCAACAGTAATTTCATGGGTAGTGAGAAATGTTGCCTTTACAAAAAGTTCCTTAATTTCTTTGGTCTGTTCATAAAAGCATCTCAGTCTTTCTACCCTCACCAGTTAGTTCACCTACTTGGCTAATTCTTCCAATCATTTTAATGACTTGGAAAATGTTTGCTTATTTATTTTGCTTGAATTTAAAAACAAAATAATCTTATTCAAGGCAGGAGTCATGGGCTCCTAGTAAAAATTGGCCTAGTAAACACTTTGCTGAAAGATTCCTTTGTAACTCAAATACACCCTGGAATTTTTAGGGGCTTTTTTCCCTCCCCTTTCAGTGTGTGTATCTTTAAATAAAATCATTAGATGAACATTAATGATTATCTCACTAATGGATAACTTTCTGCAAATAACTAGCATTGGAACCAAAACACAACATGTAGCAGAATGTTTTTTTTCAGGGGAGGATGATCTATCCTGATTAGGAATGACTTACTAACACATGTACAGGTTGTATAGGAGACCATCTCAGCATTCATGGAAGTGCCTGCTCACCAGACTGGTTAAGCCTGCTCATAGCATCTGTCGGGCTATGGTTATCTAATGCAACTTCCAGACACGATCTAAAAGCTGAACTGGGCCAATACCTTATCTGATCTCAATCCTTCAGCCTTGATGGAATGGGACAAGGGTGGCTCACATCAGAATCACAGAGTCATTTAGGCTGGAAAAAGACCTCTAAGTTCATCAAGTCCTTTGACCAATCACCACCTTGTAGACTAGACTCTGGCATTAAGGACCGTGTCCATTTATTTCTTGAATACCTCCAGGGATGATGACTCCATCACCTTCCTGGTCAGCCCATTCCAATGCTTAATAATCCTTTCCATGAAGAAATTTTTCCAGACATCCAACCTGAACCTTCCTTTTTGCAGCTTTAAGCTGTGTCCTCTCACCCTGTCACTGGTTGCCTGGGAGAAAAGACTGATGCCCACCTGGATACACCCTTTCAGGGAATTGTCAAGCATGATAAGGTGTTTCGTCCCCCAGCCTCCTTTTCTCCAAACTAAACAACCTCAGCTCCCTCACCTGTTCTTCATAGGACTTAATAATTGGAAGCTTCACCAGCTTCATTGCCCTTCTCTGGACACACTTCAGCACCTCAATGGCCTTTCTGAAGTGAAGGACCCAGAACCGGATGCAGGTTTCAAGGTGCAGCCTCACAGGGCTGAGTAGAGAGGGACAACCACTGTCTTGGTCCTGCTGGCCACATTCTTCCTGACACAGGCCAGGATGCCACTGGCCCTTTTGGTCACCTGGGCACAAGCAGGCTCTTGCTCATCTGCTGTTGACCAGCACTCCCAGGTCCTTTTCTGCCAGGGAGCTTTCCAGACACATTTTCCCCAGCTAGTAGTGGTGCCTGGGGTTGCCTGGTGGCCAAAGTGTAGGACTTGACACCTCATACAACTCGCCTCAGTCCATCTATCCTGCCTGTCCAGATCCCTCTATAGAGCCCTCCTACGCTCCCGCAGCCAAATGATTGCATAACTTTCACCTCAGTTAATATTTCTCTGCAGATAAATTTTGCTTCCCTCCAAGATAGAATCTACTTCTTTGGTGTATGGTAGGATATGTCTGGGATGTGTTTATAAAATTGTGTGACATCTCCTGCCATTTAAGGCCACAAGAAGGAAAAGCATTGAGGAAGGTTCAGAGCAGAATTATCCATTGATCTGAATAATAGTGGCATCTGCAATTACTCATGCTGGGACAGAAGTCACAAGAACCATTAATCCTCATGCTTCAGGACATAATTGAGCAACAGCTGGAGTCAGGAATAATTTCCTCTATGGCAGACCATTGCACAATTCTGTGTATTAGGGATATTTATGTCTACATTTGAGAAGGCTGGCATCAGCTCACTTGAAGACAGAAGGTCAAATTAGATGGTCCTCTGGTTTCTTCTGTAGCAATTATTATGTTTTTACACTGATACAAACATTGTAAAAATCCCAAGCTGTCTCAGGCGTCATGTAGGAAATAATGGCTGCTTCTTCATTCTCATTTTTTCCATCTGCTTTGTATAACCTGGAAATTAATACCAGTTGAGTCTGTGGTAACTTCTTGAACCAACAAGTAGCAAAATGAGGAAATGGAACTGCAAGAGACCATGCAGCAAATAAACATCTTCCATATCAGTGTGTCTACTTTTATCAGAACTCGCTTTTAACAAATACATCCTATTAGGAAGACCCATCTCAAAACATATTCCAACATCTTTAGCATCACCTTGGTGTCTCACTTTGACTAGTTGTATCTATGTGATTTCTTCTGGCAGGATTTCTGTGAACCACCAAGTGAAAATTATGGGAATGGAAATTCAGATAAGAATAAGTAAGTAATTTAAATATAAAAATTTTGGAGGTTCAGTACTGCACTCTTCCTTAAAGAAAACCCTGATGGTGTTGATAGTTTAGCTAATTCAGTACGCAATGTTTCATGAGTTAGTAATGCAAATTCAGTGCTAGCTGATTAGATTGATGCTGATAATCCAAGAAAATAATGAAAAAGAAAATTCGGTCTCCCCCAAATATTTCCAGTTTTGCAAACTATGCAAAGTTTTTTGATTTATATTGCCACACTCATTAAGACAAGGAAGCTACAACTTGTTTTGAACACTAGCAGAGTAGGTAAATTTTCAAATTCTGTTCTACTTCACACTCATAATGTAACATTTCTTTTAGCTGATATCTTCTTTGACTCATCTGTATAGTAGCAACCAGACTCAGCCACTGTCCAGCGTAAACACAAAAAGCCTGAATGAAGTCAGAGGAAAGCCCTGTAATCATTTAGTGTAATTTGAAGTTGGTAGTTTTATTGTGCCTTAGTCAAGTGTTGCTTGACTTTGATTCTGCCTCTTAAGGGTAAAATTCACATCTGCATAGATCATAAAACTATTTAATAAAAAGAACACCTCAGAAGCTATTTATTATTTGGCAATAAAAATAACCATCATAATAATAATCTCTATTAACACTGGGGATGACTTTTCTCCTGAAGAGGGGAATTTTAGTCTCCAGAAAATGCCTATAGTTATTCTGAATGTCCATCCTCTTATCACAATAACAAACATGAAGAAAAATTTATCCTATGGGAAGTTATTTACTGAGGAGATTCTGAGTAGCTGCAAGTAATCATCCCATGATAGAAGGCCCTGTTCCTGAAGCAACAGGAACTCAAAGGCATTTAAGAAGTTTACTTGTATTTGAAGTTGAAATAAATAAATAAAAGATATTACAAATAACATAGATGGTCAAATCAAATCACTTTACATTTATGTAAGGCACCATATTCAGAATATTTCCAGGAAAGCTGTTCTGAAAGTCTACAAATTTAGACTTAATTTATATTCTATCTTCCCATTTTCAGGTTTATGTCTTTCAGAATTAAATAGTTGATTACTAGAGGAAATACATTGAAAATTCAGTTTTAGTAAAAAACCTTTGAAATACTCTATAGAGAACATGTAATATGGATTATAAAAATATGGACACTGTAAATTACAATTTCCAAATAAACAATCTACAGAGAAACATTGACCAAACAAATTAACGTTTAAGCTAAAATATTTTCCCCATTTCTTTCTGTGTATCAGATGAAAGGAAAATTAAAAGGGAGAAAAGAAAATTAAGGGGAAGGAAACTTAATAATAATTTTTCTTTCTATCTCCCACCACCCTTTTTTTTCACCATTGTTGATATTGTTCTGTTCTGTCATCTGCTCTATCTTAGATCAATATCTCTTAATATGTTCTCTAAGCAGTTCTTGTGAGAGATAAAGGGATATTGAAAGTAACTGAGAAACATAAAGGCATTGTGATGAGAAAGAGGTTTTTGAAGATGTGGAAGAGCAAATTTAGCACTTTGGAAAACAATTCTAAGTTTTACTGTTGAATATCTGCACTAATTTCCACGAAAATTAGTAAAAGAAGTAAAGTCTATTGAATTTCAAAGAAGCAAAGTGAAGTCTCTACCCCATTAAGTTATTTTATTTTTGCTGATGCTTTATTATTTACCTGTACTGACTCTGCAGCACCATATACCATAAGCCTTCGTAATCATAAAAGTCCTTGATTTGCTCCAAGAATATTTTATTGCTTCCATATATTTTCTAATTACAAGCTTTTAGTTTTAAGGCTAAGTGGCATCTCCTTAAACTGAGTTCTGATTAACATATCTACATAAAGAGATATCAGCTGTTTTGATTTCATTTATCCATGACAGACTTTAGGGTTGAGAAGCCCTTAAGCAGCTCATGTTCATATACAAAAAGACTGAAGTTTTCAAGAAGGACAATTTAGAGATTTAGCATTGACACAGGTTCTCTGGCTTTTTAGAATACCTCAAAAAAAACCCCAAAACAAAACAATTTCTGGAAATATTTTGAAACCCAAGTCAGACAGAGAGCTATACTAATTCTTGAGTTCCAGTTTCTCAAGCTGACCAAGACCAACTTCTAAGATCCATACTTAATAACTTTAACCACTTGCATCACATTATTTAAGTTAACTGGAAGATTTTGTACCTCAAGTGAGCGCATATCTTTATAAAATCAGAGACACACTACGCGTGCAAATATCCTGATTTTAACTTTTAAGTATTTTTTTTTTTTTAAGTAAATTAAGAGTAACAGAAAAGAAATAATTGTTTAGGGGTTTTTAAAATCGGTTCTAGTTATTTTCAATATTTCTAAATGCAATGGATAAGCAGGTAAAAACAATTATGCCATTTGTACTGAAAATGTAACTTTATTGAGTCCAACCCTGAAACAGCAGGGACACCTTCCACAATGTCAGATTGCTCAAAGCCCTATCCAATCTGGCCTTGTAGAAAATATCTTAAGGAATTTAGTGAATAAATTTAAAATATAAGTTCCTGTGTACCCAAGGCTGTACATATCTACTTTCCTTCTTTTCCTAGATCAGTATTATCTTCCATTGCCCTTCCCTGCTCTATATTTTGTCTTCTCCTTAGCCCTATGATCTGTATTTTGTATGTGAGAAATAGTATCTCATTGCTAAAATCAGACAGCTCATCTCTCTTGTACCTTCAAGCCTACTTGGAGTGGTTTGAGCAGATCACTGATAACTGAGATCTAGGGTATCTATCAGCTCAGATGCTATTCTTCTTCTTGCTGCATATGAAACCCTTCTTGAATTAATTTTAATGATAAAAAAAAATCCTTAACTGAACAAAAATGTCATACAAACATATGGAGCAGATGATATTGCTAACTCAGGCCAGATTCAGAACTAATCCGATACACATAAACAAGATGTCTTTTAGAAGATGGTAAATAAATAGAAAACCACTATATGGAAATTATTTAGTCACATAACATTGAACAACAGCCTTGTTTAGAGCAGCTAATAGACATGAGAGTTATGCTAGGTCTCATTTAGACTATAGAAAGTCATATCAATCAGTTAGGAAAATGTAAAGTCTTCACAACAGAGATAATTTGGCTTCCTGTGTCAGGAAGTCAGAGATATTCTTCAGAAGCCCTATGCTTGTCCTTGCTTGAATTAAAACATGCAAACCACACTAAGGAAGGAGCCTAAAATTAATTTAATTCTGACTCTTCTGTATATACTTCTTTACAAAAGACATAGTGTAAGTCTGAAAAATGTAGGTAAAGACAGTTTAATGAACTCTAGTCTTTCTTTCACAGTTTGCTGTATCTCTATAGTCACGTCCATGCTGAAGCACTTTCTATAACCATTCTGTTACTGAAACAACACTTCTAAAGATGCCATGCTGGTAGACAGCAGCAGAGATATTGGTGTATAAAAAGCAGCTAGACTTTTGTCATCTCTTCCTTCTTGGAGCAAAGCTGGGTAGCATGGTGGGAAGGAGGAACAAAGGTCACAGTTTTCATGTCCTTGACAGTATTACCACCACTGCTTCTGCAGTGTTTCTAAATTGGGTAGACAGCTAAAATCAGACAAGGATGTCAGGTAAGGGCCCTATCACTTGCTGGACCTCTGAGCTGGCTGAACATAAACCTTGCAAACTGGAGACATATATCCACATTACTTTGGCACTGCTACCATGAGCTATCCGTCAATCAGGCACTTTCACGGCACTGGGGCTGCAGGCTGCCTGTAACCCCATATTTCCAGTTTTAGTACACAGATCCAAATTTTGTGACAGAGTAACCTGCTTTGGTCTTAACCAAATTCTTGGTTCCATGTATTTTTTGAAGGAAACTGAAACTTGGACTCATATCTTAGTTTTTCTGCAAGTCCTATTTCTCATCTTTGCAAACAAGGCAGAAAAGAAAAGGATTTTGTGAAGAAAAGTATGTTCTTTTTTTTTTTGTCTCAGCTCTTAGGAATAGCATGTCTTATAAGAAGGATGAAAATTATGCACACATTGATTCTATGTTGCAGCACATGAGGAAAAAATTCAAAACTGTGCTGTCTTTTATAACCAACGACAGAAATTTCAGTTTCCAAAAGCAATTCAAGTTACTGATGCATAAACATATTGAGATTAGTCTGTGCTCTGTTTATTTCTGGTGGAATGATGAAAACCATTGAGTGAAGGCCAAGTATCAATCTTAGTCAGCCACACTGTGGTGAAATAATTGCAGCTTCATTTATCCAGCTCAATCCACCAGTCACGTGTACTGTCCTGGTAATTAAGTATTTAACATCCTTTGTTCTTCTGCCACAAAAAGCTGTGGCAAAGCAAAAATTGGATCAGAATGCCTTGAAACAGAACTGAAAGCTGTTTTTATGATTATTTGCAAAAATTAATTCCTTATTTTGCAAAACTCAGGAAAACAATTATGTCTTTCTGTACCACTGCCAAAAATGCAGCACTTAATTTTCCTCTGTTTAGTGACTGGCTTTTTATGTAGGCATTTGCAAGTGAGAATATCTCCATAAGGGCTCTTTGTGTTTTTTGAGTAATTTTTTTTTTTTAAAGTGTAGAATATGTGGTGTGGGAGTAAGATGATTATACTGACAAGGAAATCTATTAGACATCACTCAGAGAATGATGGAATTCCCAGCATTTAGGACTGTAAAACTAAAATAGACTAATGGCCAAAAATATTTAAATGGGATGGGAGCAATTCTTCTTTCCAGATAAATAGGATAGATTTAATTTTTGTATCCATTACTTTATTTTAAGGAAAAAAATTGCACAAATTCTCTTTGTAAATATTGTCATTGAAAAGTGCTACTTCATCTCAGCAGAAAATAATTTGTTGGATTTTTTCCTTTTTTTCCTGTCTTAATTTCCTTCCATTTCCATTAGAGAAAACCAAGAAACAAAATCAAATTAAATTGTGACAATCTATTTCAATTGCACTCCTATCTCCTGAAGCCAGGAGTGCAAGATTTGCTGCAATGTGTGTGCCCCATATCAGTTCAAACAGTTTTTTTTCTCTGTGATTCAGATCAATGCCTTCAACCAGACAGCTGTAAGAGTTTGTGTATAATGTGTTATCCTTAAAACTGGTGGCTTGGAAACATGAAGATGACTTGATTTTTCAAATAATCTCCTATTTCTATATGAGATAATAATAATCTACTTCAAATAATCTGTGATTTTTATAAAATCAGCGATGTGTGTGTCCCCCTGGGTTTTTTATTACTTTTATTATTACTGTTGTTATTAATATTATTAATATTAATAATACTATTATTAATAATAATACTATTAATATTAATAATACTATTATTATTAATAAATATGTTTAGAGGTTATATTTGTTTGTTCTTATCAAAACGATGAAGTATGTGTTCAAAATACCTTTCTGTAACAAAAGCCTATCCTCTGTGAAGGTAAAAGACCTGCATGGCCAAGCCAATTTAGGTAGAATGGAAAGCTGATAAGAACTAGGAAGAAGCTATGAATTAGATTTCATGAAAAAAAGAAATCAGGAAAAGGCTGAAAAAACTAAGATAACCCTAGAAAGAGCAGGAAAACTGGAAACTGGTTCCATATTGAAAATATTTACAGTGATGAGACAAACACATTCTGCATTTTAGTTCTTCCACCCAGTAAAGGAGCTGTGCTGGCATAAATATTGCATTTCTGGTTTTGTGAGGACGCCCTTCCCAAGGGTGCTGTGAGCCAGGCATTGAGTTTCTGGATGCCAAACCTGGGGAGGTGAGAGCAAGCATGACCAGGAGGAGTGTGAAACCCAGGTATAGGCAGCAGATCTCAGCAGTGTCAGGGATGACACAACCTCAGAAGGCTTGTGCAGCTCAGCCAGCCTAGGTGGGAGGTCAGGAGCCGGAGACCACATGGAAGATTTATTTTTTGACTCCACTGACATAGCCTGCAGGCTCCTTGCAGGGCAGTACAGAAAGACATAAGAGGATTTGATGAAGCATGGAATGGGGTATTTGCAGGATTATGTTAGGTAAACATGCTTGTCAAATCCTGTTGATTCAATAGGTTCTTCTCTGAAATGAGATAACAAAACAGTTTATTAGTCAGATGCATTATTTTTTTCTGGGTTTTTTTAGTTTTAATATTTTTTTGCTAGTGGCAAACCTGTGCTAGTGATTTGAACATCAATGATTCTCCTTATGCTTTACTTGCTTTGAAAATACCTAGAGGAATATTGTGCTGTTCCATCAGCCCAGAGGAATACTGTATCAGTCATAAATTCACTGATGCTCTGGATATTACCCATGATTGGATGCCCCCAATAGTCAGAAAGAACCTACAGTAATACAAACCTCTTCCAGAATCCAAGAGATAAACAAATGTAAGCAGAGTACCAAGTTTGCAGGTTGCATATTTTTAGCAAAGGGTGGATGACTCCTTCAGATCTGATACTCAAATCCAATGAAATATGCATTTATCTCTATTTCCTTTTCATGCAAAGAGAGTTAATTGCTTCATTCTTTCTCTGATCACCTCCAGGGTTATTTTTCTGGATTGCTGAGTTACAATATTCTCTTCTGTCTAAGAGAAAGACTAAGGGCAGTAGTTAAAGTATAAAGATGCTCCATTCTATGAAAACGCACACATTTTGGCAAAACACAATTAGACCATTTCTAACTTGGTTTATCTAACATAATATGTGTGTCAATATGTTAGTTCTCAGTTGCTCTCTATAAAACACTAAATAAATGTTTATAAAATTTTTCTGCTTTCCCGCATCATCATAATCTGCCTGTATTTTTTATTGATATGAATGGATGTGTGAATGTACTTATGTATTCCCTTGCTTTCAGCAGCGGACCAGTACATTATCAAATCACTACTTATTTGAGGGAGTTTAATTTATGACAATTTCCACATATCTAATTTTCAGAAAATGATGAGTATCCAGTGTTCAAGGCTGTAAGGCAATGTAATAAATTCAGCACTTAGATCACCTTTACAGATCTTAGCCATACATTACCAAAAGAAAGCCTTTTTTGTTCATGGTTTGATTTGGTTTGTTTTCTGACTGAGTGTGAATAAATCATGTCAGCTGTAAAAACCCATTGCAGGGTGATTCCAAGGAGGAAATGGACACATTCTCTTATGTTTTGAAACATACTGATATGAAACCTGATATTTATGAGGGATTTCTTGCAATGACTGAAATCTAGAAAATTATTGGAGCGTCTCTTACATAGCAGGAAAGAAGCTGATCTCTTTTTTCAAAATTAGCAAATGAAGAAAGAAAAGCACTGACACACTGATTCACATATCCTGTTGTACACCAGTCACTGTTTTTTCCAGACATCTTTTCCTGATGGAGGAATGAAGGATTTAAGCTGGTTCTTATACTTATGTGCAGACAAGACCTGCACACTATCTCTCTCTCTCTCATCTTTGGACTTCAAATTGGTCTTAAAATTCTTGTGGCCCCTTTGTTGCAAAGTATTTTGGTAAAGTTGTGCTTCTTGCTGGGAAGATACAATCCAGAGTTCAAACCCACCTCTTGTGTTTATCTTTCGCCATCACACTAGAGATTCAATCAGACCTATACATTTATGAGGCCACTCAAGCTTTAGTGGCGTTCTGGTTTATAGATTTTTCTCTTTCTGGGAGAATTTTAAACAAATTAATCCCTTCCCTTTTCTTCCCTTGCCTGGTTTTGGTTCTTTGAAATATAATATATTTAAGAAACTGTGGGGATTTGAAGCATACCACCAGGAACGTGGGTTCCCTCAGCTTTTCTGCCACCCCCCCAGCCTTTCTGCCACTGAGGGCTCAGACTGAGTCATAGCCCTTGTGTCCTGAAGTTTAAGTCAAACATTGCATAGCTACAGATCTGGCCAAAATGTGCAAAAAGAAATAATTAGTGCTTATGGGGATGTTTCTTAGCCCTTCAACAACAAAATTAAAAAATAGTCTTTTCTGGTGATACCAATGCTTTAAGGACAAGTATGTAGTGTATAGGAAAAATTGATTATAATTTTAATGGGGGTATAATTAAAAGAATTTGGAAGATCTTTGGTTTGAGCCACATGAAATTGCTCATACAGATATCAATAAAGTGTTCTTGCAAAGCTCCACCAGTACTTATAACAATCCTCAGATCAAAATGCTGGGAAAAAAGATAGGAATAAATTATTCTCGCAGCACCATAAAAAGTCGTGCTAACCCAACCACACAATATCTCATAGACACAAGGAGAATAATATCCAAATTAGTGCCACATGAGATTTTAACATTACCAATTTTAAAAATCTCTAACTAATTTTGAACAAGATGAGTTTATAGGAATAACTTTAAGTAAAAAATTATTAAAAATAGTTGGGAATTACTTAAGAATATTGTCAGTCATAGTGAAGAAACTGTAACCCCATAATCCAAAGGGGGGATGTCACTGATTAGAAAAACAGCATGTTCAAGAGGGAAAAGTAAAACAGCTCTTTAAAACATATCTAACTATTGTAAAATGAGATAACTGGAAGAAATTAGTCTAAACCAGAAAACAGGACTTAAAATCAATTGGGTAAACTAAAGGCTGTGATGAACAAATAAAATTCTTGCAGAATTAATCTTATTTTATCTGTCAGTGGTAGAATTGTCAATTGTATTGTAAAGAAAATAAAACTGTTTAGGACATGTTATCAGAAAATGCTTGAACAGACCAGGAAAATGAAAAACTCAAGATTTTTCTTTGTTTAGTACACAGGGGGAAACAGAGGATCTGTTCATATTGTACAGATATCATAGAAAAAATAATAAAAAAACAATTTGATTTTTAAGTAATTTTAAGAAGCTATCTAGTACATTTCATAACCCTCAAAATATTTGTGTCTTTCATGGCATTATTTTTTCTACTGTGTTTTTACAGACATCCAGCACTGAAAATTTTACAGTAGCATTTGGCTTCCTATTGTAGTGTTCTGTTGTACTTGCCTGTACCAAGTTGTTTCCTATCTAACTGTTCCAAATATCTTTTATTTCCTGCTCCAGATTAAGCCTACTGCTTTTTGACCAATCCACCATGGTCACTGAGAACAATTAATCCGTTCATCCCTGCAAAACTATTTACATAATTCAGCATTTTTATTATGCCTACTTCATTCTGCTTTTTGTTAGGTGAGACAAATCCTCATGTTTTCGATACTGCTGGACATTTTTGTCAATCATGTTTGGATTCCCTTCAATATTTTCAAGTCTTTCTTGAAATGTGCTGTTCAAAATGGAACTCCAGCCACCGCTAAGAGCATGATTATTTCCTATGTCTGGTCTAGTTTATACATCCCACTTAATGTTTGCCTTTCCACAACATCCAAACTTTTTCTGATTTGTGTTCAACAATGATACAATCAGATTCTTAGATGAGCTTCTAAAACATGGCTGCACTCCTGGGGTTTTTTTCTATCCTGTATCTGTGCGGCTAATTGTTTCTTAAACTTGTAACGACTGGATTACATACAGTCTTTTATTTTCCAGAAAAATTTCTTCAGTTGGCTAGGATAATTTTGATTTTTCTTCCTACTCTTCTATCTTCCAATCAACTGTAAAATTTCTTGAGCATGATCTCTCTTCCCTCCTCAAGTCATGAAAATACTGAGCATGCCTAGATTCAGGGCAGCGTGACACTGGGTAAGTCCTATCACTATTGCTAACAGCTATCTGAAACTGCTATCCATTTGATTTTGTCATGCACTTTAAAGTCCACACAAGATTTCCTTAGGATCCTCAGAAGATGATCAAAAACCTCATTAAAAGGAGAATATACAATGCCATTACTGTATTAGCTGCTCAGTTACTGTGTGAGCGAAATAAATTAGGCAGAATTTGTTCTTGGCAAGTTTCTATTAGCTCTTAGTCTGATGAAATAGTTTCCACTTTGACAGAAGATACTAAACAAAAACCACTAAAACTTGACATTTCAACCAGTGAATAAAGGTTAACTTGCATCCAAGATTTTAAAAAGAGCTTGTTGAGTGTCTGTTTAAATTGCAAATATAATTTTCCAGTAAGTTTGGAAAGAGTAGGGAAGTTCCAGTAGAATAGAAGAATCCTACTGTCATGCCAATATTCATTAAAGCTAAATAGAATGAACCAGTTATAATCCTTGCCTTCCTAAACATTAGTCTGGCTATCTAAACAACTGATGAAGGAGTTCATTAATAAAGATTAGGAGAAAGTGGTGTAATAGAAGTCAATTAAGATGGCCTTTACAGGAAATTGTGTTTTCACAAAAGACTTATGCTTTTTACTGTAATAATATTTTGATTTATTAAAATGCAAGAATTCATATAACATTGCAAAACTTTTGTGGAATGTTTGTCATGCTAATGGGTTCCACTTTATAAAAAACAAACAAAAAACACAACCAAGAAATATACAATAACAGCAACAAAACAAGAAAAGCATAAGAGAAAACTAGTTAATTGAGCAGCAACTGAAATGTGATTGTTTGCAGGAAGTCATCTCTGAGTGGGTAGGTTTCAGAGGGAACTCCAGGGATGATGATCTAATGTTAAATTGTTTTCCATTTGTATTGCTTTTCTGGGGAACCGTGTGAAGTCATTTCTGACAAACTTTCAAGTGACAAAATTTTAATGGGAATATTGATAAGACAGAGAAATTTCCTATAAGCCAGGTAAAAAGAAGCCATAAAATATTTTAAAGATATCACCTATAAAATCATATATTTATATTATATAAGAGAAAAAATATCTATCTCAGTATTTTATGTATATGTCAAAAGTCTCATAAAGCCCTGACTTTGACCAGTTACAAGCCATGGTGGTGAACAATCACGTTGCAAGACTATGGGCAAAGGATGTGATGTTCTATAACTGCATGAATAAGAATGTATTGAGCTGAAATAAGGAGCTTATTATTTCTGTTCAATTAATTCCTGTACTTGGCACAGTACTAAAAATAACGTGTCTGATTCTGATCATTACAAGGCTGGTTAAAACACAGGTAAACATGTCTTGTTCTTGAAATCACAATATTTACTTTTACAAAAACATAGCTAAGTCACTTGACAAGCAAAATGTTAAAAGTTTTCATCTGCATACAGTGAGTATTTAAAAGATATTATTATTCTTTGGACAGTTTTGTCCTATTTCAATGGTTGCAAATAGCAGAAGGAAAACCAAAATTGTGTAAGCATCTAAAATGTAAATATGTAAACAGTGTGTCTGCGTACTAAGGGGAAGCTGGCCAACCTATTCATACATTTAGAAAACTGAAATAAAGGGAGGAAAAAATACATTTCTATTCCTTAAACTTTCATATTTTGTCATATAACGTACTAAGAAATGCCTGGATTTCAGCCTCTGTAACATGGAAATAACTTTTCATTTCCACTGTTTTTTCTCCATATGGAGTCCCCTTTCTTCAATTAGTTTTGCTACAGATTCTAACCTGCTTTTTGGTATTCTCTTTTACTTTTCATATAAATTAATTAACATGGATTTTTTTTCTTTACAGTTCCTCAGATGGGCCTGAAGAGAAGGGAATAAAAGCAGCCAAGACACAAGTCATTGAGAGTATAATTGGTACATGACTAACGCATCTTGCACAATCTCAGAGTGAGCAATGGATCTGAATTTGACTTCTGAGGTCCTTCAGAAACTAACTCCATATCTCCCTGTGAAAAAATAACTGTAGGGATGAATAGTGATGGTATTTGGGCTCAACCTGTTAGATCTTCCAGACAAGAATGAACAATAACATAATCTCCCATGAAACCACAAATAGTGCAGCTCATTTGGTTAAATACACCACAAAAAGTCATGTAGAGGAGTACATTCTTTGGAAACAAAAGTGAGCTTGCAGTTTTGTAGGTTTTTTCTAACCTTTTGCAGACATAAACATTAGTCACTTTCTGAATTTTTCCTGTAATCTGTCCTAATTATATTTGTACAGTATGTTTTCATCATTAACATGAACTAAACTTGCATAGAGGAATTTTTAAACTGCCAGTATTGAAACAAAACCACATTGATGCACAGTCCAATGTTCTGCTTAATGAAAGGTGTACTTTTATGAACACTTACAAGTTGCATAGGATTTTTGTGATTTTTGACAATTTAGAAGTCACTTTTTATGGCTTCCATTTCACAAACATTTGTATAAGACATTACACACCCAAAAATATATTCCTCTCAGATACAGAGAACTTTGAAACCAGTAGAATAAAGCATTAGTTCTCTAAGTACTTCCAAAGACTGCTGAGTTGGTTATAGCTTGTGAAACAGGAGATGTCAGAGTCGTCATTTACTGATTAATCCAAAAGAACAATAATGCATTTTTTTACACCAGAGACAACCCATTTCTGTGAATTATGGACAGCTGCAAAGGAGATGAAAGGAAAATGCAGGGTTGGACCGACTGACAAGAGGACAGTATTTCCTATGCTGCTTGAATAGCATCTCCTAACTATAATGTTAATCTTGAGACATGCCTCTAGCAATATATTCATGGCATAAATGAAAACACAGTCCCAAATACTTACATTGTGTTAGGTGAAGCCTGCTGAAACTAGTACTTTGTGAAGTCCATCTTTAAAAATTGATCATCCATTTAAAAACTGAAATCCATCAGCACAGAAATGCCAGAACACACCAGAGGATTAGACAGGAGATCTTTTTAATTTTTACTACATCCAGGAACTAAAATTCAACACTTAAATATTTGATTAAAAATGTGGTCTGGGCTTTGATAGATCTGAGTTGTTCCAAATATTTTTAATTAAAGTGAAAGGACATGCACCCAGATCATTTAAAATTATATTTACATTCACATTCAGGTATGCCATGTTTGGTTACTCCCAAAAGAATGTTTTAGCAGATAAGAGGTGCTAGGTTGGTTGCTTGGGGAAATAGTACATAAACCAGCCTATGCTGTGACATTTGATATAAAATGTTCTAGATGAAAAAAAAAAAAAACAACAATATTGCTAATAGCTTCTGACTTAGGTTAAAAAGTTAAAAAGGAAACCAGGAAAAAAGTACCTTTACATATATCTGTGGGATTTAATTGCCTTCGCTTGCATGTGAGGCACATAAATGTGTTGCCATGTAATTATAATTGATTGCATGCCCACAGTAACACTGCTAACTTGCCCATGTTGCATTTGGTGTCCCCAGAATGGGAGAGAACTCCACATTATGCCTTTAGCTGTATGTCATCGTTTTTATTTCTGAAATATTTTTTCTAAACCAGAGCAAACAATTAACAGATTTTACAAAAAGTGATTTCATGCCCACTAACAGTGCTAGACCGCTAGAGCAAATTTGTCAGCATGGCATTGTAAAGTGCATTCCTGGAAGCTGCTGAGCCCCTAACAACACCATTTAAAAGTACCAGACTGCAAGGCTGAAAGACTTTAATTAGATAGTTTAAAGTTAGAAGACTTTTAATTGCTAGAAGCTAAAGTCCAGCTGAAGAGGAAAAGAATCATCCAGCTGCCCATCCCAGCCTTGCATTTGCCGTGCTCTGCATGCCCATCTGTGGCTCTTAGCCACTACAATCTCACATCTGTTAAAAATTATTTCTGAAAATATCTCTTCTGAATGATTTTCTACTGTAGGAAGACATTGAAAGGTATTTCTAATTTGAGCTAATTATACATATGCATATTTTCTGGAATGAACTTAAATATTAGCTATCAAATATTTCTGTTAAATTTTTGTTTTCCAGAATGTTTTTTTTTATGCAAGACAAGTTTTATTTTATTTCACAGAAATAGTTATAGTTTTCAATATATTGTCTCTTCAAAAGCATAAAAGTTCAGATCTGCTTGATCAAATTTAATTTGCAACTAAAGGTTAGTACTTTGTCAAATAAAAAGGAGATGGGAGAGGGGTAGTCTCAGTATAAAAAGCTGAAGCAGGGATAGAAGGGAAGGGAGAATGCAAGTTTGAGATCACCCATGATTATTTCCTTTACTTGCATTTGAGTATTTTGAGATTTTGGCTGAGAAAGAAGCGCTGAAATGCCGTGACCAAAACTGAAATTGTGGGATTTTTGGACAGAGTGGAAACAGGAAGGATTAATAACCTCACAAAACAGCCTTTTTCTCTTGAGAATTCCAGCTTAATTTTGTAGTTTAATGTTGCAATATTCTTTTCAACTTGAAGCTATAAAACAAGACTACTGAAATATTACTTCATATTGCAAGGTAAAGCAATATGTTTTAGTGCAAGAACAATGCAAATGTGTATGTTCATTTGTGTCAAGGGAAATGTGCCTGTTACATGGCAAAGCTCTGAGGCGTTACATCTCAGAACTTTAATTTGAGAGCAGATGCCTGCAGAAAATATTCAGGACTTCAAAAAAAATGACCGAATTTCACAGGGCCCTCAGTCAATTGCCACAAAAAGATGACCTCTGCAAAAGTTTTACATCCTCAGTACTAGAAGAGGTTTGGGATTTCTTCCTCTGGAACAATACTAATTTGACACAATTTTTCCTTTAATCCCTAGGTCATACCTGTACCATGCAGCACTCAATTGCTGAAAACCATCAAGAACTGTGTGGAAAAGAATGAATTTCAAGGACACATGCATGAAAATTTTCCTGAGTACATCCCTTCCTAAAATGTGTTGGAATTCACAGCTGAAGTTTAAATTTTCATACGCTGTTTTTACTCTACTGATTTCAATTTCTTGATTAGCTTTGTGCTTACAAAATTTGGGGCCATAACTCAGCCTTTTAGTTCAAAGCCTTGCCTGCTTTGACACAGCCTGAGATTTGAGGATCCTCCTCTTCCCAGGACTGGCAAAACCTTTGTGGCTACATGTGTATTGAAATTTTAAAAATATCTAGGCTCCATTCTTCAGTCCTGAGAGCGAGTAGGTTAGATTAGCCACTCCTATACTTTCCAAAACAGGCTGGCCAAATCCAACCTGACTATTGATAATGATTGCAGGCCGGTGTGTGCTCCTGGTTGTGCCTAGTTACATCCCAGGAACTGTTTGAACAATTTCTCAGCACAGAAAATCAAGGTTCATAGCTTGTGCCCATCCTTGCCTACGCCTGTTTGATCAACCTTGTGTATTCCTTCTGAAGAGCAGAAAGCACATTTGATGGGAATCAAAATGTCACCAATCCTAAATGATGTCTTCTGCTACCTGGATGTAGTTACATGATCTGCAGAACTTTGGTGCATCCAAATAAAAAATTAAACATATTTGGGGATAATGTGTTTTTTTGTTTCTTTGGGGCATTTTAGCAGTCTGGCAGGATCAGAAATAAAATATTATCCCCATATGTTGTTTATTTCCTCTGGATCCAAAATGTTTTGCTTTTGGGCACACTTAGTGAAAGCCAAAGATATAAGCTGCAGGAAAACTGAGGAACAGGATAGCTGTGCTCTCCCTTCCTTCTTTATATAGCTGCAGTTAAGGAGACTCAGGTTCATCTTTCTGTGTTCTGTGATCAAGAGCAAAGACATTTTTTCAACTAAGGTTTGTGATGTGCTAGTAGAGAGCCTTTATCCCAGGCTCCTGAAGCTCTTCCACTTAAAATACTGAGGTGTTTAGACAGGGGTGACTATGAGAAACTGCGTTCTGGTTGTTTGTATAGACTGATGTTAGGAAGGCCCAGTTTGTAGTCCATGTTCCAGATGGATATGCAGAAATCTAAATAGTTATTTTTACAGCTGTATAACATTTAAAATTTGATTACTGGTGATCTCACACAAAAAAGGCTGCATTTGCATGAAATTAGTTTTCTAGATTTAATACATTTTTTCTTATCCCAATTTTTTCTGAAGACAGAATCAGCAGTGAAAGCCCTCCTTCATGCTGTCATAGAGACCATTTCTCCTCACCTTCCTGGTCACAAAACATCACTGAAGCCACTTGTTCCTGTGAGAACCAATCTGCCTTTACACTGTGTATAAGCACGAACTGTTCGAGGTCCAGGTGTCAAGTTAGCACCTCAGTGCAATTTGACAGGTGGCCCCAGCTTGCTTCATGTACCACGGTTTCTGTCTGCTACTCTGTATCACCAAACTGAAGGGATTTGTAGCTATCTTTAGGGCAGTGAGCCGGTGGTAAACTCGGGAGTCCACCAGCATGAGGCAACATCTCTCTGCAGCCACTCCCAGGGCATGCCCTGTAGTTTGGGAACCACGGAACTAGGCAATGGTTACAAAGGGCTCTGAGAGGTAATTGCCGTGTTAGTGCTAAGTATTATTATTATTTTTCTAGCTATCAAAAGCCGAATGATAATTATATGATACACAATACATCATACTAGAGCGGAAGACATACTTGTCCTTGGTTTTGGTTACAGTTTTGCGGAATCAAAAATGGAGGGGAGCCATGTCTTTCACCGCCCATAAAATGAGAACAGCAAAAGGAGGGTTGATATCTAATATACTACTGGTAAAGAAAAACACATGAAAATGTCAGGGAAAAGAATGCTTGTGAGATGTATCCGGCCAAGATTTGGATCTGATTGACCCTGGCTTGTCCTCCAACCAACACAAAACCTGGGGCATCTCCCGCTTCCTCATATGCAGAAGCACTTGCAGAAAAAAGCCATGCTTGGGGAAATATGGAAACTCTGTCTTATCACAAGAGTGCTCCTCACCCTGGAGCTGCTGACCCTCACATTTACCAGCATATACTGACAGACATCTTCACATTTACAAGCATATACTGGTGAACACATTTTTGCCAATTAATAAATTTTGGATTTCTATTCATTGCACATTATTTCTATTCCCAGAGGACTCCTGCATGACTAGGCTTCATACCTCAACCCTCCCCAAACTATATGAAACATGAGTGATCTGCAACCCTCACTCTGCAGAAAAGGAATTGCACAACAGAAACAAAGCCCGGATTTTACACCTGGATTAGACATCTCGTTCTTTGCTGGATTCCAGTGGGTATTGGGTGCTTCTGTATCTCTGAAACTTTAGGGAGGAGCTTGAAATTACACAAGCTACATGGGACCACTTGGAATATTTCCAAGCTTTTCTGGGTCCAGATGGAACAATCTAGGCAGTGGGATAGGATCCTGATCTTTTAAACTCATATTAATAAGATCTTATTTGCAAGAAATAAGGCAAATGAACTCACTGGTTTGAAGGTTGACAGCAATTATTTTACTGCAAACACAGAGTTGCAGGCTTCAATGCTATAACAAACACAAAAAACCCTGTGACCTGTGCTGAAATAATTAGTGTTGGCCCTGTGGGATGTACAGAGCAATATCAGAAATGCTGGCTAAATGTTGATTGTACACTGCACCCCTCCCTTAAACACCAGCCTCTAATAATATATCACAAAACAGCAAGTCAGCATACAGATGTCTAATAATCAGTTATTTTGTGGGTAGTGTCTGGTCTTGCTGAAAGTGGGTCCAACCCCACACAGTCAATACTAATCCTTGCAAATACAATCAGAACCTATTTGCAGATAAGGGCAGGAGCAGTCAGCACCAGTTCAGGATTTTATGGTATTTAAATACCCAATAAAGAATCTGTGATCCCAGTCCTGCAATTGCCATCACATGACTGGAACTCAGAAATAATGCCTCATTCTTAAAGAATGCTTTCGAGCAGTGCATCCTGAGTGGCTTTAAAGACAGAGACAAATCTTCACCCTTTTTTACAATGTGGGAAACCAATGCACACCAAGATGCAATAGTACAAAATGAAAAGTCAGTAGTCTAGACAGGAATAAATCCCAAGCCACCTGAGCCTGATATGCTCTTCTCCAGTGCACTGGGGGAGCTTTGAAGAGCTAGTTAGGTGTGGAGTCATAGCTTCTACCTTCAAATCTACTATAAAACCCATTGCACTCATAATAATTTCATTCTGTACATCCTATAGACTTATTTATGTCACCAGATTTGCTTTCATTCAGTAGCCATGAATGTATTTTGGGTTTTTTTTTTTTCATAATTTACCTGTGAAAGAAAACAGCAAGTACAGAGACATTAAAAGTGGAGGGACATGAGCTATGTCTTCCCATACTCTTAGGCCCTGATTCTTCCCAATTCTGAATTAGCTTATACATGAGACGTAATAAAGATTTTATTAGGATGTTTAATGCTTCAAGCTAAACCAGTGAATAAATGAGGAATATTTTTATTCTTATAACTCGACTTAAAACAGAATTCAAGCATTTCTGAAGTGACTCAGAAAGTGAGAGGTAAAAGATCTACTGGAATTTGAAAGCTGTCTTCATAAACACTTTTCTGCCTTTTAAATGTAGAAAAGCCACTCATGATTGAGTGCAAGGTAGATGAGGATGAATGATCAATTAGATTTATGTTGTTTTAGGTGAGCAGTGTAGATATGTTTTTTTTTAAAGAGGTACTAAATAGTAATTTCTAAAGTAAAAACACATTCCTCTCCACTGCCCCACCCCAATGTTATTAGGATTTCTTCCAACTGTCATTGCAGTGTCTGAGTGCTCAGTCTGGCAAAAAAAAATCCATTTAGTCTTGGCTTGGGTTTTCAATGGGAGCCTGGTGGCTCAGACTCCAGGAAAAATCAAAGCTCTTATTAAAGTACTTAAATTGTAATATTTGCTAGGACTTGAAAACATTAATGTTGACCAATTTCCCATGAAACAGGATGAAGAGTCAGCATGGTCTCACACTTTTGCAGTGGCCTCTAGTCATCCCATATCTCTTCTCTGCCCAGTACTACAGATAGGACAATGTGGTGATGGGAGTCCTTCAACATCTGACTACATCTGTATAACTACATGGGTCAATTTATCCCACTCACAGCTGTCAGTTCACTCCACTCACTCCAATTCTCCTTCAGCACTTCCCATACCACATATTCCCAGCTGGAGGTTACTGCTACATCTTACTCTTCTCCTGAGCTGGTTCAACAAGGAGTGACCTTTCCAGGGAAAATGAACTGTTCTGGTTTAGGAGATATACACAGCTGTTCTTTGCTAGTCCCTGGCTGAAACAAGATACAGGGTATTTACAGCCATGCTGTCAACACAACTGTGGAATAATGGTCCAGAGGCAGTAATTTTTATGGCCTGTACAAAATCAGCTGCAGGTCACCTTTCCCTTGATAATTCCCTAGCCTGGTTGTCTGTGGTTTTCACATATCTATATCTATCTATATCTATATCTATCTATATCTATCTATCTATATATATATGTATGTTACTTGTATATGTTTTGCATACATATGTGTATGTGTATCTTATAGATATGATACACATATATACTTTTTTTTTCTTTTTTTTTAGTATTACAGTCTGGAAACAGAATCCACAACAGAATGATCTTTGCTTGAAGAAACAAACAAAAAAAAATTTGAAAGAGATCGGAATAACCAGGGAGAATGGAAAATCCTTTCAAAAGACAACAATAGTATAAGCCCTCAAATAAAAGGTTGTGTTGCCAGGAAAAATTACCTTTGAGCCAACGTAACAATAACAAAAACATGAAGAAACCATTAAGAAGAAAAATACAGAGAGAGTAAAAGAAATGCTCTAAAGACTCAGAAAGAATAAGGGCACAAATCGAACTGACAGGCTAACCCCTCTTTT